>NC_091370.1:11726243-11768743 GCF_038502225.1 Cherax quadricarinatus
CGGAGAAGCAGCTTATAAGCTGCTTCTCCGACTCAAGGTTGAGGGACTGATTACCTCATTCTCCTCCTGTTCTTCAAGTTTCTCCTACGTATGGACTGATGAAGCCACTGTGTGGCGAAACGTTTCCTCAATAAAGATACCCAAGAGTTGCACATGTGTCTAATTTATCAACATGTCGGTTCTCTGAACCATTCATCTACAATAATTTCATTCTGGGCTAATTTCCGACACTGGCTGTGCTGGCAGGATGCAGTCAATCTCTGTAAAGAAAAAAGTCAGTCACTGGCCTCTTATAAAGTTTTAACTCTGAGTAGGTTTATATATATATATATATATATATATATATATATATATATATATATATATATATATATATATATATATATATATATATATATATATATATATAAAATTCATTATTGAAAACTTCATAGCCAGGTCGGCTGTGTGATGACATCGAATCCCCCACAATTTTTATCAAAAAATAATTGTACAACATCAATTTTTAAGCCAAAATTTACCTATTCAGCACATTATATATGTTGTGCCGAATAGGTAAAACTTGCTGTTTTGACTTAAATATCAACGCTATTCTTGCCGAATATGGCAAACGAAAATTTGTTTATGGAATAATTTCAGAAAAATCTTTCTGATCCTAATGAAAATATATATTTCATTGTGTTTATTATTAAATTATTGTAAACTTATCTAAAATATATTTAGTTGGATTAGGCTAAATTAAATTGCGCTTGTTATACTAAGGTTAGGTAAGTTTTCTAAGGTTCTTTTGGTACAAAATTATTATATTTTACATTAACATAAATGAAAAGAATGTATCTTCAAACGTATAAGAGAAATTTTTAGAAAGGACTTAAATTTAAACGAGTTCTTGCTAATTGACCAATTATACTTATTCGGCACGATATATATATATATATATATATATATATATATATATATATATATATATATATATATATATATATATATATATATATATATATATATAAATATGAATAAAACATTTCCCATTTTGCAACATAATTCTGACACATTAATTAAGTTTCAGAATCAGCCCTGAGACGAAGTTTTATGCTGGCCATGATTGAAATTCAGAGGCAGCAGCGTCACACAAAGATTACTAACTTTTAATGGGAGGCCCATCACCCCCCCCCCCCCCCCTCCCAAGCCAGAGTGGGCGGCCCAGCACTGCCCACAGCTAAGAGTGGGTGATGGGTGAATCGTCTGGCAGCGTATTGGATGGGCTTCGTTTGGTTGAATATAATTCGTTATATATTTTGTTTATAGTGGAATGTACCATAATCACCCAATTACACCCACCCAATTACACTTTCATGTAATTGGGTGTGTTCTGCCGACAGTATCCATCATGAATAATGCACACGGAATTACCTACAGAAATAGGACATCGCATAATAGTGAATTCGCATAAAGCATAGGAGACGTACTCAGTAAAAGCAGTGGAACTCCCTGAAAGTGGAGCTTTGATGCGAGGGAAGAGCTCTTGATTCAGGAAATTAGTCTTGTTTCCCATAAGCTATATGACCTTTTTGTGTCTAACGCTTCTAAGTTAATAATAATAATAATAATAATAATAATAATAATAATAATATTTAATGATTCTTAGAGGAAATAACGTTATCTTTTTTGTTATTAATTTGGAAATGGAGATGGAGAGAGACTGGAAAGTGGTCACCCACAACGTAAATACCCTTTGCACAGCTACTGGTTGGCATTTCTAGTGGTTGCCACAGCTAGCTGTGGCACTGCTAATTCTCTGGCAACACAAACTATATTTTAGTGACAAAACACAGCTGAAAAGTGTCTTCCTATTTTGATGTGATGGACTGTGTAGGACGGATGTGAGGGTGAGATTAGGAAAAGGTAAAAGGGGGAGAATTTGGAGAATAAGATCTACGCTTCTCAGTTTAGGATGAAATGTGTATGTTATTAGGAATGGTGCGTTCTGAAGTCTTGTAATCACTTGGTGAAGAGGATTCGGGTCAATGATTCGGCATGTGAAGAAACATAGAAAGAGTAATAAGATGTTCAGAGGAAAGGAAAAGATTAGATAGGAGTGGGAATCCTTCACATTCTATTTTAGGCTAAGCTGTTAGGCCATTTGTGTATTCATTGTCTGGTCCCTGTACCCCTGGTGATTTTGACAAGGACGTGCCTTGAATCGGCCAGTAGGCCTGTTCAGTGTTCAACCATTTTTATGCTCTTATTTGATATTGCTCACTGGCCACAGGATGGATATCGGGTGTGTTACAGGCTAACAGATACTGTCCACAGGATGTATAAAAGGTACCCAATCTAGCCGTTACCGTCTACTGGATGGAAATGTTGTGCATAGATATCTAGCCGTTACCATCCACAAAATGTTATATACGAGATATATTCTAGCCTCTACTGTCCACAGGATGGGTACGGGGTGAACGGTTAACTACCGCTTCGGTGGCAGCAGCTAAAAAATATCTTAATCCAAATTTCCCCTTGAGGGATCCCGGAAGGAGCTGGTTGGGAGGGTCAGTATATTTTCCCTGGGTCGTTACTTTTCCCGATGGATCAGCACAGAGATGGGGAGGGAGGCTGCATCTCCGTCTTGATCTTCCAGGCCGAGTAAACAGGATGATAATGATGACCTTTTAGACGGAAAATATTCGGTATTTGATGCTTGCTTATGTAAGATGAAGTAATTCCCTGTCTCCACCAGTGCACAAATATGCTGTGTCCTACACTTAGGCAAGAAGACATGTCGAGTACTGCACTTGGAGGAGCTGACTGGCTGAGTTCTACTCTCAGAACGTTTCTCAAGATGATAGCTCAAACTCTAGCACTTTCAGACAAGTGTGACTTTCGGGTATAACTAAGCAGATTCTTCGAAACCAGCCATTTCGTTTAATCAATACACATCAGAGTCTCACCGTTTATAACGTCAGTGGAACTTTCAGATTTCAGCCATTTGATTATCTGTCAGTCATTTCATTTAGACAACAGTCAGGCCTTTTATATATCACCAGCTGATTTAGAGACAGCTTCTTAAAGATGTAGCGGGGCGTTTTGCCCAGCTACATCTTTAAGAGTTGGGCGAAAGGAGTGTTTGCGCGGGCTGGTGGGTGTGCGAACGGTCCTACGGTCAGGGGTATGGTCAGGTCGGGCAGATAACGAGTGAATTAGCGGTTTCGGATGGTTTTCTTGACTGGTGAACTCTGGCAAGAGTTAGGGTGAGGCAGGCTGACTAACAGGGTGAGAGAGGGAGGTCACAGTGTGTGTGTGTCAAGTTAGTGAGCTGAAGTAGGCACTGACAGCCAGCTGGGCAGGTCGGCGGGTGTATTAGCGAGTTGGTGGATGGGAAAGTTAACTGCTGTAACCCACTGACTGGTGTAATTTGTGACGAGTTAGTTGAGATATCCTCAAGCACTAGGAAATCACCTGTACGTAGGGAGGAGAGTTGGCTGGGAGGGAGGAGGAAGAGGAGGAAGAGGAGAGGAAAGGGAGGACGGTAAGTAATGTTAAATAAGCAACGGAGGAGAGGATAGATGAGGCGCTTGTAAACTTTTTGGAACAGCAGGAAAACAAAAACAAAAAAGTGTTTCTCTCTCTCTCTCTCTCTCTCTCTCTCTCTCTCTCTCTCTCTCTCTCTCTCTCACACGCACGCACGCACGCACGCGAGAGATACGATGAAGCTCATGGAGCAGGGAGAGAATGGATCTAGTAGCGATCAGCGAAGAGTCGGGGCCAGGAGCTGTGAATCGACCCCTGCAACCACAAATAGGTGTGTACACGTATCCACACACACACACACACACACACACACACACACACACATTATACATTCCTCTCCTGACCTCCCTAATTTTGCTTGCCTTGTTTTGGTAAGCTCCAGTGGAACTTTGTTTACATTTTTACCTGTGTCATTGAACTTTTTATTTACTCAGGCTAGGTTAACACTGACTGAATAACAGTATGCTGCGTGAGTTAACGTAGGGTGGGTTAACGTATCCTGGGTTAACGTAGGCTGGGTTAACGTATCCTGGGTTAACGTAGGCTGGGTTAACGTATCCTGGGTTAACGTAGGCTGGGTTAACGTATCCTGGGTTAACGTAGGCTGGGTTAACGTATCCTGGGTTAACGTAGGCTGGGTTAACAGGGGTACATTTGGTCATGTATCATTTACAATTTCTTTTACCTGCTTCACTTATACTACAAGGAAGCTCTAAATTCGTATGAGTCATTCAGGTTCGATCCAAAAAAAGGGAAGGGCAGCTCTAATTCTGCGGATCAAGAGCCTTTCCCCAACATCAAGGCACCGCTTATGTAGGCATATATGCTACAAGTAAATTTAGGATTCCAAATTTAGGAAACCAAGTTTAGGATACTGGCCCCCCCTTCCCTCCCATTAAAAATATAAATAAACAAAAAAGGCCTGCAAAATAATGGCTGTAACTTCATGGGTTGTTAAATTTTCGTTAACATTCTGTTCGCGCTTTAACATTTGCTAAATTTAGGCTGTCGCATTTTGCGCTGACGTCGGTGTTCAGGACAGGAAAGGCGTTAATCATGTCAGCGGAAATGTTACCATTAAGTTCCACTCGGAATGTGTTGATATGACGCCTGCATTGTGCGAGTGCGAAATGACTGAGTGACAGGCCCGAGTGGCCCTGTCAGTGGGGTTTCAGGGTCTAGGTGGCGGGAATGGCCTTGTCACGGGGGATTTCAGCGTCTGGTGGTCCTGAGAGTAGGGTTTTGGGATCTAGGTGGAGGTAATGGCCATGCCACGGGGGATTTCAGCGTCTGGTGGTCCTGAGAGTGGAGGTAATGGCCATGCCACGGGGGATTTCAGCGTCTGGTGGTCCTGAGAGTGGAGGTTTTATGTTCTAGATGGCGGTAATTACGTTGATCTTGAAATCCCCCTTCCAGGGGATTTCAAGATCTCGTACAGAACAGTGGCTCTGTAAGGAGTCTGAGGGCCATGTAAAGGAAAAATGCCATTCACGATGTTCTCATTGTTCCACAGAAGTCCCCCAGCTCACTCTGATGGATTTCAACACCTTGAATGAGCACCATCCTGCGTGATGGAATATGAAATTGAAACAGCTTTCGTTCTCACTGTGTAATATATAAAAAAAAAACACAAATGCAGTATGCTGCGTTCCTTTATTGGCTACGTTTCGCCCAATATGCTGCATTTACGTGCATTTATCCATCGTGTATTTTATACCTTTTATCCCCACTGTATAATTATACAGAACAGGGTAGCAGCACACTGCCGATGTATCCAATTTTGTGAAAAGGGTTGTACCTAACCCTTAGATAAGGTTTGTCAGGAAACAGGACAAGTGTTTCCTGACGCGGAGGGAGCTTTTGGTCATCTGACCGAGGCCTTCAACTGGCTTACCGGTCCACCCCTTTAAAAATAATGGTCATAGAACCATTGTTTAGTATACATATCCCTTAACTTCAATTAATATAAAATTAACAAGCCTTAGAAAGAGATTACTGTCGTTTAGGCTACGAAAAAATTTTAAGCAAACTTTTGAATGGTACAACTAAAGAAGTTTTGGTGTGCTGGTGAAGGTGACGAGGATGAGATGGGTGATGGAGGATGAAGTGGGTGATGGAGGATGAGATGGGTGATGGAGGATGAGGTGGGTGATGGAGGATGAGATGGGTGATGGAGGATGAAGTGGGTGATGGAGGATGAGATGGGTGATGGAGGATGAGGTGGGTGATGGAGGATGAGATGGGTGATGGAGGGTGAAGTGGGTGATGGAGGATGAAGTGGGTGATGGAGGATGAAGTGGGTGATGGAGGATGAGGTGGGTGATGGAGGATGAAGTGGGTGATGGAGGATGAAGTGGGTGATGGAGGATGAGGTGGGAGATGGAGGATGAAGTCGGTGATGGAGGATGAAGTGGGTGATGGAGGATGAGGTGGGTGATGGAGGATGAGGTGGGTGATGGAGGATGAAGTGGGTGATGGAGGATGAAGTGGGTGATGGAGGATGAAGTGGGTGATGGAGGATGAGGTGGGTGATGGAGGATGAAGTGGGTGATGGAGGATGAAGTGGGTGATGGAGGATGAGGTGGGAGATGGAGGATGAAGTGGGTGATGGAGGATGAAGTGGGTGATGGAGGATGAGGTGGGTGATGGAGGATGAGGTGGGTGATGGAGGATGAGGTGGGTGATGGAGGATGAGGTGGGTGATGGAGGATGAAGTGGGTGATGGAGGATGAAGTGGGTGATGGAGGATGAGGTGGGTGATGGAGGATGAGGTGGGTGATGGAGGATGAGGTGGTTGATGGAGGATGAAGTGGGTGATAAAGGATGAGGTGGGTGATGGAGGATGAGGTGGGTGATGGAGGATGGGGTGGGTGATGGAGGATGAGGTGGGTGATGGAGGACGAAGTGGGTGATGGAGGACGAAGTGGGTGATGGAGGACGAAGTGGGTGATGGAGGACGAAGTGGGTGATGGAGGACGAGGTGGGTGATGGAGGACGAGGTGGGTGATGGAGGATGGGGAGGGTGATGGAGGATGAGGTGGGTGATGGAGGATGGGGAGGGTGATGGAGGATGAGGTGGGTGATGGAGGATGGGGAGGGTGATGGAGGATGAGGTGGGTGATGGAGGATGGGGAGGGTGACGGAGGATGAGGTGGGCGATGGAGGATGAAGTGGTTGATGGAGGATGGGATGGAGGATGGGGTGGGTGATGGAGGATGAGGTGGACGATGGAGGATGAGGTGGTTCATGGATGAAGTGGTTTATGGAGGATGAGGTGTTTGATGGGATGATGTGGTTGGAGGATGGGATGGTTGATGGGGGAAGGGGTGGTTGATGGGGGATGATGTGGTTGATGGGGGATGATGTGGTTGATCAGGTGGAGGATGGGGTAGTTGATGGATGTGGCGGTTGATGGATGCTGGGGTAGTTGACGGAGACTGGGGTGGTTGACGGAGACTGGGGTGGTTGACGGAGAATGGGGTAGTTGGAGGCTGGGGTAGTTGGAGGCTGGGGTGGTTGAGGGAGGCTGGGGTGGTTGATGGAGGCTGGGGTGGTTGATGGAGACTGGGGTGGTTGATGGAGACTGGGGTGGTTGACGGAGACTGGGGTAGTTGATGGAGGCTGGGGTGGTTGACGGAGACTGGGGTGGTTGACGGAGGCTGGGGTGGTTGACGGAGGCTGGGGTGGTTGACGGAGGCTGGGGTGGTTGACGGAGACTGGGGTAGTTGATGGAGGCTGGGATGGTTGATGGAGGCTGGGGTGGTTGATGGAGACTGGGGTGGTTGACGGAGACTGGGGTAGTTGGAGGCTGGGGTGGTTGATGGAGGCTTGGGTGGTTGATGGAGGCTTGGGTGGTTGATGGAGGCTGGGGTGGTTGATGGAGGCTGGGGTGTTTGATGGAGGCTGGGCTGGTTGATGGAGGCTGGGGTGGTTGACGGAGGCTGGGGTGGTTGACGGAGACTGGGGTGGTTGACGGAGACTGGGGTAGTTGACGGAGGCTGGGGTGGTTGATGGAGGCTGGGGTGGTTGACGGAGGCTGGGGTGGTTGACGGAGGCTGGGGTGGTTGACGGAGACTGGGGTGGTTGACGGAGGCTGGGGTGGTTGACGGAGGCTGGGGTGGTTGACGGAGGCTGGGGTGGTTGACGGAGGCTGGGGTGGTTGACGGAGGCTGGGGTGGTTGACGGAGACTGGGGTGGTTGACGGAGGCTGGGGTGGTTGACGGAGGCTGGGGTGGTTGACGGAGGCTGGGGTGGTTGACGGAGGCTGGGGTGGTTGACGGAGACTGGGGTAGTTAACAGAGGATGGGGAACTAGATGGAGGGTGAAACTGAAGAAAGGCTAAAAACCGGAAAAAAAGGGGCAGCGGAGAAGAAAAAGTAGACCTTAAAAAAAATAGCCCACGCATAGGCCTACGGAAAATTGTCAAATTTGATGTACTGGCTAAACCATCATTTTGATTTTAGTTTTTGATATTTATGCCTTGAAACAGCTGTTAGAGAAAGAACTAGCAAACGAGGAAGGAAAAAGAGGATTAGATGGAGAGGGAGCAAGAAGAGGGGAAGTGGAGGAGAAAGTGGAGGTGTGAGAAAATGGGATGACGAGTATGAAAGGGCAGGGAAGGGTAAGAAAAGAGGATGAGAGGGAAAGAATGAGGGGAAAAGGAGAGAAAGTAGTGGTAATGAGAGGGGGGAAGAGGAGAAGGCAAGAGGTGGTGAGAGAGATAAAAGAGAAAGGAAGAGGAGGAGGAAGCGGTGGCGAGGAAGAGGGGAGAGGATGAAATACTTTTTTCTTCACTGTTTCCCTTTTCTGCCTGCTTTCCCTCCTTTTCCGCCTGCCTTCCCTCCTTTTCCGCCTGCCTTCCCTCCTTTTCCGCCTGCCTTCCCTCCTTTTCCGCCTGCCTTCCCTCCTTTTCCGCCTGCTTTCCCTCCTTTTCCGCCTGCCTTCCCTCCTTTTCAGCCTGCCTTCCCTCCTTTTCAGCCTGCCTTCCCTCCTTTTCAGCCTGCCTTCCCTCCTTTTCAGCCTGCCTTCCCTTCTTTTCAGCCTGCCTTCCCTCCTTTTCCGCCTGCCTTCCCTCCTTTTCAGCCTGCCTTCCCTCCTTTTCAGCCTGCCTTCCCTCCTTTTCAGCCTGCCTTCCCTCCTTTTCAGCCTGCCTTCCCTCCTTTTCTGCCTGCCTTCCCTCCTTTTCCGCCTGCCTTCCCTCCTTACCTACCAACCTATTTTCCTTTCCTTCCTTCGCTGCCTGCCTACCTGCTTTTCCTCCCTGCCTGCCCCTACCTCTCCTCTGCATCCCTGCCCTTCATCGCCGAGTTAACATAATTCCCACAAGTATTTTGGAAGGATTTTCTCGCTGAAATCGCAACGTACGAATTTATCGGAACTGTTGGTCCGTTCCGCGGAATGCCACAAGATCCCCTACACTCTAGTATATACATTATCATACACATGAGTGGTTGAAGGAAAGGGGGGCGCGGATCCCCGCTTTATAAACATGCGTTTGCGTTCTCGAAACTGATCATCCGGTAGTTGGGAGAGTGATCATCCGGTAGTTGGGAGAGTGATCATCCGGTAGTTGGGAGAGTGATCATCCGGTAGTTGGGAGAGTGATCATCCGGTAGTTGGGAGAGTGATCATCCGGTAGTTGGGAGAGTGATCATCCGGTAGTTGGGAGAGTGATCATCCGGTAGTTGGGAGAGTGATCATCCGGTAGTTGGGAGAGTGATCATCCGGTAGTTGGGAAACTGATCATACGCGCATGTTGGTGACATGAACGCGCATGTTGGTGACATGAACGCGCATATTGGTAACTTGAACGCGCGTTCACGTTACCAACATGCGCGTGTTGACGTGAAAGCCCGTGTTGGTAACGTGAACGCACGTGTTGCCCACAGGAATCGAAACGAAAACTCTTGCAGCAGGAGCAGCTCTTACTGGAACAGAGTTTAGCTTAGAGGGCTTTATGCAGATCACTTTTCACTCTTGTGAATTTTATCGAGCCATACCTTGAAGATAATGTCCTCAGAGAGAACTGTTGTGTCGATAAAACTCTTCTTAGAGCGAAACGTTGCTTTAATTAAGCTCTCCACACAGCGAAATGTCCCAGATAAAAACTTGAGCCCTGGCATGTATCCATGTTATTAGACCCACAAGTGGTGAATTCATTGTGAGTCATGAAATCGCAATAACACGATTGCAAAGAATCCACGGAACGGGTGGGATTTAAACTCATGTCTGGAATTTTGCGACTCACTCGCCATGGGTTCTAATCCCCACCCATACCTTGGTTTGATTCACCGGTGTAGTCTAGTGGCCTACGCAACTGGTTGTAGCACTGTAACCAAGGGTTGAAACAAAGGACAAACAAATATGCAGAAGAGAGGGTAAATACTTGTATTTCTTATACCAAACAGCAAGCAGTGTATGTACAATATATACATAGTGAGGTATTGCAAGTGAGAGACACGGTGAGAACCGTCTTGGACCAGACTTGGAGGTAAGTCTGCCAATGTTGATGTACAAGTGTACCACATCGCTTCACAACTTTGGTGGGCTTGTCATTGGCTGGTTGAACCAAGGTGCTAGCATAACGAGGGAGCCTCTACTCGTTGTACCCTTAGCACCTGGTTCGCTGGTCGGGAGTGTGTGCCTATATTGTTGATACATACGCAAAATAAAATGTAACATATTCTTAGCATGCCACATGTTATCTCTGGGTTGAAGCAAATAATCTTACCGTCATTATCCCGGGATAACCCAAGATAAGTGTGGTTTATTCGGGCCCTTCCGTGGGAAGGATCCGAATAAACCACAGCAGCAGACTAATCCCTGGGTTTCTACTTAATGCCAGGTGAGCCCGAGCAGAAATATGCTCTTGGAGTACTGTCATCATTAATTCGTTCCTTCACTTACTTTTACAAAATTCTTATAGGCATTTACAACTTCCTCTTCCTGATTCTTTCCATTAGTCTACCATTGATTTTTTTCTTTTTACATATATTCTTTCGGTTTCCCTTTTTCTCAATTTGCAACTATGGCCTCTTGTCCCTGTTGCAGGTAATAAGAGACCTTTTACATATTCATGTTCTCATATAATTTTAGCTTGGATCTGACTGGCTTGGGCCAGTAGGTGAATTGGACTTGTAATAAAGTTGGTAGAATTACCGACAATATGTAAAGTAAAAGGACACAAGTGCAACTAATGTGACATTTATTGTGGCAACGTTTCGCTCTCCAGGAGCTTTATCAAGCCATTACAAACAATACATGGACACAGAGGGTATATAAAGGCTCAGAGTGAGGTGAATACTAGTGAGGTACCATTTCGATGTTCACTAGTGGTAGTAGTAGTAGTAGTAGTGACAAAAGTAATACAAAATGGTGGAGCAATTAATTCGTACATGAGTAAAAGGATATAAAAGCTTGGGTAACATAAAAATAGGTTGGACAAATATAAACTGGAATGAGGCAGGTTGTTTCAGTGTTCACTCTCTGTGCTTTGTGTAGTATAACAGGAGAGACTATGTGATGGCAGGGTTTACTGTTTTCAGGAGGATTCTTGCTAAGACTTCGGAGATGGTGAAGCTGCCGTTGTTTTGTTTAATTGTATTCGAAACGGCGATCAGTGCTGATTCGAGGCACTTGCGTCTGCGGTAATTAGTTTCTTTGATCACTAATTGGGCGTCTCTGAATTTCATGAGATGATTGGTGGAATTTCGGTGTTGTACACAGGCGTTGTTCAGGTTATCGTTCCTACATGCGTAAATGTGTTCATTGAGGCGGGTGTCGAGGTTTCTGGCTGTTTCACCTACGTAAATCTTGTCACAGCCTCCACAGGGTATAGTGTAAACTCCTGCATTGACTGGTTTGTGGTGCTTGGATTTTGTCCTGGTTATATCCTTTATTGAAGTGCTAGAAGCGATGGCGACTCTGGTGTTAGCTTGTGAAAGTGCTTTTGAGACGTTCAGTGCAACCTGACTGTTGGGAAGAATTATAACTTTGCTGGGAGTGGTGTTGATGTGTGGAGAATTTATGATCTGAAGAGCTCTTTTCTTGCAGTCTTTGATGAAAAAAGAAGGAAAATGTAACTCTGTGAATGTTTGGTGAATGTATGTACACTCCTCGTCAAGACCCATAAACACAATATTCCTCTCAGACCAATCACGTCAGGAATAGGCAGTGCTCCACACAAACTAGCCGGAGTTCTTGCCAAACATCTTTCCTGACTTCTGGGGACCATCAGCCCCGCTCATCTTAAACACTCAGGTGACCTTCTCAACCGCATCCGTAACCTCTCCATCCGTAACAAGAAACTAAGCAGTTTGGATGTGACTTCCCTCTTCACAAAAGTACCTACCAAAAAAGCCATCGAGGTTCTACGACGTAAAGTCAATCAGGACCTTAATCTTCCTCTACCTCCCGGAGATTTTGTTGACTTAATTGAACTCTGTGTTAATTTCAACTGTTTTTCTTTCAATAACAAGCTCTTCAAACAAACCTACGGCATGGGAATGGGGTCCCCCATAAGTGCCGTCCTAGCCAACTTATACATGGAACACCTAGAGTCCGAACACTTCGCCAACATCATCCCTTCAAGCGTCACTTGGTTACGTTACGTGGACGATGTCCTCGTAATAACTCCAAAACGTTTTGATGTACGGGATCTTCAGGCAAGGCTCAACGCAGTTGAACCGGCGATCCAGTTTACACTAGAAGAAGAGTCCAATAACAATCTACCTTTCCTCGACGTCCTCATTCACAAAGTAGACTACAACCTAAGATTTCAAGTTTATCGGAAACCCACCAATAAAAATGATCTCACACACTTCTATTCCAGTCAAGATACCAAGACCAAAAGAGGCATCATCATCGGGTTTTTCCTAAGAGCATACCGAATTTGTAGTCCTGAGTTTCTTGACGAGGAGTGTACATACATTCACCAAACATTCACAGAGTTACATTTTCCTTCTTTTTTCATCAAAGACTGCAAGAAAAGAGCTCTTCAGATCATAAATTCTCCACGCATCAACACCACTCCCAGCAAAGTTATAATTCTTCCCAACAGTCAGGTTGCACTGAACGTCTCAAAAGCACTTTCACAAGCTAACACCAGAGTCGCCATCGCTTCTAGCACTTCAATAAAGGATATAACCAGGACAAAATCCAAGCACCACAAACCAGTCAATGCAGGAGTTTACACTATACCCTGTGGAGGCTGTGACAAGATTTACGTAGGTGAAACAGCCAGAAACCTCGACACCCGCCTCAATGAACACATTTACGCATGTAGGAACGATAACCTGAACAACGCCTGTGTACAACACCGAAATTCCAACAATCATCTCATGAAATTCAGAGACGCCCAATTAGTGATCAAAGAAGCTAATTTCCGCAGACGCAAGTGCCTCGAATCAGCACTGATCGCTGTTTCGAATACAATTAAACAAAACAACGGCAGCTTCACCATCTCCGAAGTCTTAGCAAGAATCCTCCTGAAAACAGTAAACCCTGCCATCACATAGTCTCTCCTGTTATACTACACAAAGCACAGAGAGTGAACACTGAAACAAGCTGCCTCATTCCAGTTTATATTTGTCCAACCTATTTTTATGTTACCCAAGCTTTTATATCCTTTTACTCATGTACGAATTAATTGCTCCACCATATTGTATTACTTTTGTCACTACTACTACTACTACTACCACTAGTGAACATCGAAATGGTACCTCACTAGTATTCACCTCACTCTGAGCCTTTATATACCCTCTGTGTCCATGTATTGTTTGTAATGGCTTGATAAAGCTCCTGGAGAGCGAAACGTTGCCACAATAAATGTCACATTAGTTGCACTTGTGTCCTTTTACTTTGAATTGGACTTGCCTAGCATGGGCCAGTAGGCCTGCTGCAGTGCTCCTTCTTTCTTATTTTAACAATGGCTGACATTATCTTCTCTCTTCCTTCTATCATCCAGTTGGCATCTTCAATGTTAAAGCTTTTCCTCTTGCTTATTTCAGCTCTGGTAGTCGACTTGTTAACATGATAATTAGGTGAGGTCACCAGACAACTGCTGCTTGATAAATTAGACACATGTGCAGCTCTTGGGTATCTTTATTAAGGAAACGTTTCGCCACACAGTGGCTTCATCAGCCCATACACAGGAGAAAGTTGAAGAATAGGAGGAGAATGAGGTAATCAGTCCCTCAACCTTGAGTCGATGTGGTCAGTCCATCAATCTTGATGGCGAAACGTTTCCTTAATAAAGATACCCAAGAGTTGCACATGTGTCTAATTTATCAACGTGTCGGTTCTGTGAACCATTCATCTACCAACTGCTGCTTATTTTCGTTTAACTCTAATATATGTTGTAAATAGATTTAACATGTCCTTTCCGTACAATTAATAGCTATTTTATAGGTTACTGGTTTATACGAGTTTCTCCTTTCAATTTGCATGATTATCGCTGTTTTTAATAACTCTTAAATTACTCTGTGATGTTTTCAGTATTTTATACACAACTCGCATATAGGAGAATGAAACACGATGCTTCAGCCCTGCTTGGTTCAAGTCGGGGCGATACGTCGTCTCAAATTTCATTCCCTGATGTCCGGGTTGTGTGCTTGTATTTGACACGATTGCAAACAAACCATACCACGCATGGGGTTAGAACCCGCACTCAGGGAGTCATAAAACTCCAGACCGACGAGTTAGCCACTGACCCAGTGGCTAACGCGTCGGTCTGGAGTTTTATGACTCTCTGACCGCGGGTTCTAACCCCATCCGTCGTATGATTTGTGTATGTATTCTTCCAGTCACGTTATTGCGTCTTTATATTCTTTCATTATTTTGTTGTAGTCTATATTCATCGTGGGATGATTTTGCTTTCTCTTGTATCCTTTATATAGTTTCCATAGCCTGAAACAATGTTTCAGAATATGGAAACGATGTTTGAAACAATGTTTCAGACTGTGGAACAAATACTCTTCTCCAGGATGAGAAACTGACCACCTCAAAACTGTCTTCAAGAGTGAAGGACTGATTACATCGTCTTCACATCTCTTCTGCTTCTACCAACTTTTCTGTACTCGACTGAAGAAGCCTGCTGTGTAGGCGAAGCGTTTCGGAATAAAGATACCTAACTGTTGCACATGTGTCTTGCTGATCAACCTGTCGGTATTTTATACTATATTAATATTCAACCAGTGTGTGCAAACCCATAAGGATCATACATCACACTGTACTAGTAGTGTGTCGATATGCACTATAGATAAAAGTAACATCTTGCATAGTTTTTGTAACTGTGTAATGAGAATCAGTGTGCCGAAAAGAAAACAAAATATGCTAGAATATAAGGGAGTTCCCGACTCAACTATATAACCATTACTAGGAATGTGTACCGAATTTGACTTGATTTTGTTTTGCTGCGCTGGTTCGCTGCAGAGGAAATACTGGAGGTGAATTTGTTTTAACAAAATTGGATACGTCATCAGTGTGCTGCTACACTGTTGAGCTCTAGTTCCCTCTGTTTAACTGATAGCTATACAAAGGGAACTAGAGCTTACTATGCTTATCCTGTCATCTTCCATCACTGAGTATTGAGATCGAGAGGGGTGTGGGGCTAGGAGTGATGGGGTAAAGGGAGGGGAAGTCTGCCTTACGAGGCCCCTGCCCAATAATCATCTATATATCTCCTACACAACTAGATTACCCTCTGCCAATACTCAGAAGGGGTCGCCCAACCCCCTTGACCCGCCCTTCCCTGGACCAGCCCCTTGGACAAGCCACCAGGGACCTGGCCCCCAGGTCCTCCCTGGCCTCATCTCTGCACTACGAGCACACATATCTTCCTCGTTTCTGATGAAGTGAAGCCCGGAGCCGTATTCTCGATCCTTGATTCCTACAGCATTGTTGGCCGCACTGGGAGCGTCAGCCCAGACCCGGCATGAGGAATGCCAGTGGATCCGTGATGATGTTACGTGGGTCTAGAGACGAATTGTCGGTGGGGTGATGTATGTTGTATTAGGTTATAGGAGGCAGAGAGGGAGGGATGGGGGAAGTGGGCGAGGGAGGAGGAAAGAGGTTAAGGGAGGAAGATGATATGGAAGGAGGGAAGAGGATAAGTGAAGGAGAGGAATGAGAGGCGAGGGAGACTATGAGGCAATGATCAAGGGAGGGAGCGTCAGATCTCGGCACCAAGGATCCCAAAATTATCACAACCAGTAGAACCTTCAAAACAAGAGATGATAAGTTACTAACGAAACTCTTTCAGGAGCTTGTTCTCTCTTAACCTGAATATTAATGTACACAAACTGCCCCTGTCAAGGCAGGCGAAATCTCAAAGCCCCGGAATATGCAGAAAATCTTCACTGCCAGTATACATTTGGTCAGGCACCTAAAGTACTGAAAACTTGTGAAATCTTTTGAACTGTAATCCTTAGAATGTAAGCGATAAAGATACATCATAGTTTACACCTATAAAAATTCGGGATACGTTGATCCCAAATCCTCTCACCGAAATCACTTCCATCGAAAAGACGAGGCTTGGCAGATAGTGCAATGCCTTTAATGAATTAAGGAAGTGCAATGAATAAAGTAAAAGGCAATAAATGTAAATAGGCCAAGACTCTTATACACCCTTCATAAATAAGGGAAATTACAAACCCCTGGCAGTCTTCAAGAGGGAACTTGATAAAAGTTTTCTTTACTAAATGTCCTGACCTGTACCCAGTTATCCTGTTCCACAGTTTGTAGGCATCACCAGACCATTTACAACCAATCATTAAGGCACTGATGTGAAATTTAAGTTTGCTTTGGGTGAGGAATGACGTGATTCGTGTTTATGGAATGAACAGATCAACTTGAGTTGCCTCATTCATTCGACCTAGCGGAAACAATTCCCTCGCCATGTAACCCAATTACAACTTTCTGGTTGCTAAATTAGTTAAGATGGTTTTTTGATCATCGTTGACAATGAAATAGTGAGTTGGGTTACCTTGTTGTTGTAATTAAGTTTTAGGAAATATATCTCAGAGAAAACCAGGCTGGCTCAGACTGGCTGAGCTGAAGATTAATTGGTCAGAGGGAAGGCAAACTGGGTCAGGGAGGAGTCAGCCCAGGGTCAGATTAGGTAAACAAGGGGTCAAAATGTGCCAGAGATAGGTCAGACTGGGCCAGGGATGGCACAGCCGGCCAAGGTGACAGGCTGTGGTCTGAAACGATTCCTTTTGTTCATAAAAGTTCAGATCATTGTAGAAAAGATCACTGTAGATCATGGAGGATGAAGTTGAATTAGAGGGGGTCAAACTGGAACACAAATAATAGAAAATGGTTCAGAGTGGGCCACGGTGACGCAGGAAAGGCCAAAATTGTGTGAGAATAGGTCACAGTCATATAGGTCAACTGGGTGAGACGGGATCAGGATGACGCCAGATTAGATCATTCATACCCTTTGAAACAAATGAGGCTGAGGAGCTCAGGGGAGGCATCACCTCCAGCTTGCAGACGTCCAAGGAGTGATTAACTAACCAAAGTTGTTAAATATTCCTCCAAGCCTTCATTAGAACTCTGAGGGTCATCAGTCTCTGTTCCAAAATGCTGCTTTTATCTGTGTCATTGAAATGGATGCAGGTTATTTTTAATTACTTCCGTGTGTGTACTTGCCTAATTGTAGTTGTAGGGCTCGAGTCATAGCTCCTGGCCCCGCCTCTTTACTGGTCGCTACTAGTTTCACACACTCCTTGGTCCATGAGCTTTATCATACCTCTTCTTAAAGCTATGTATGGCTCCTGTCTCCACTACTACACTCTCCAGACTGTTCCACTTCCTGGCAACTCTGAAAAAATACTTCCTAACATCCCTGTGACTCATCTGAGTCTTCAGTTTCCAATTTTGACCCTGTGTGTGTGTGTGTGTGTGTGTGTGTGTGTGTGTGTGTGTGTGTGTGTGTGTGTGTGTGTGTGTGTGTGTGTGTGTACACTCGTCTATACACACTATAAAACACAACTATGTAAACTTACACAGATAATCCGCACATAAGAGAAAGAAACTCATGACGTTTTGGTACGACTGGTACCAGTGACTAGTCACACTAACACACGAAGTTAAGGTAGCCAGTATATATAAGAGAGGAGGACAGGGATGGGACAGAGAGAGGAAGAAGGAAATTAAGTGTAGTTGTAGAGGTAATACTGGTAAGTATCGTAATTTTTCAAGACAAGTCCAGAGGTTAACATGGAGCTGGGAGAAGGATTTATGATTTTTTTTATACCTGGGAAAGTGTTTAATTGATAGGGGTTAAACACAAACATGGAGATCCGAGGAAGAGGAGTTTAGCTACAATTTTTTTGGATCAAGAGCTCTTCAATAGATAATTTTCTTCTGACGAGGGACTCTCCTACGAAGACAAGGTCATGGGCGGTTTGGTCATATGACGGAGGCTTTCCGCTGGCTTACCGCTTCACCCTGCTAAGAATTAATTAGACCTAAAGGCTGCATCATGCCACTAGACGACAATGTGGACAGTGAGAAACTAGAGTCGGAAAGAGGTTTATAAATGTAATGAGAATTATACACCAGAGAAAGAATGCAAAAGCTTATTTTAAAGTGTTTGTCAAAAGTTTGTAAGGGAAAGTATATGACGATACGTTGCAGTACAAGCTTTCACTGAGACAATGTTTTTCTCAGTGTAAAGTTTCACCAGTTCATAGCTCGATAAAGCTCTACACAGAGCCAAAAGTTGTCCCAGTAAAAGCAGTCTGCAGTCTGTGCCTTTTATTCACTATAATAAGAAATACCCCATTTGAATGAAATATATAAAAAAAAGCAAGTCAAGTGTAAACTGAAAGATAGTTAAGAATAGAGTAAACAAATGACAGTGAAGCTCAAGACACAAGAAAAACAATTAAAGACGTTTAAATCAAATATTTATCACACAGGTCCCTCAGGACTCTCTCTAAAAAAACCGTACGAAGTACAAGACTTAAAATGGAAAAACTTGAAGAGGAGGGAGGTATCGTAATTCTTTTTTTGTGTTTTGCTGTTATGCTTGAAAATACGCAAACTCTTAGCTGTAAAAACATCTATACCTACGTACTGAAACAACCAAGATGGCGTTAATATCGCCAGCGGCGTGTTAGCTATTTAACCTGTAATTTACTGTTTTTATGGCTTCGTGTACAAGCAAGGGATGAATGGCGTTGCCCAGTTAGCTTTTGGAGGCAAAATCTAAAAAGAAAAGTGTATTATCAGTCTATTATTTTCTGGTATCTGCTAGTCTGCTACTCTCATTCCGTGTCCTCGTGCATCTGTCTCATATCTCGTATTCTCATCAGCGATCAGAAGTACGTGGGTTTGCCATTCAAATTCTGGCTGTTGCGGTCGGATCCATAGGGCGACATGCCATGAGAATCAAAACCCGTCGGGAGTGAAGATTTTGTGATTGATTCCCATGTAAATTTGACATCTGTGAGAGCCTGAAACCAATTTTGATGTGAGTTGGGGAACTCTCCTCCAGATGGATATCCAAGTCACGAAAATGTGAAATGGCGCAACAGGCAGCAGCAATAATAATAATAATAATAATAATAATAATAATAATAATAATAATAATAATCCTTATTTCTGCAAGTACATGATACAACGTGTATACATACCTAGCTAACATCAGTTCCATACTATAGTTATACAGAGCATTTCGGGCAGCTTAGGTTAATTTTGCCTCCAGGATGCGATCCACACCAATCGACAATCATCCAGGTACCTGTTTACTGCTAGGTGAACAGGGGCAGCAAGTGTCTTAAGGAAACACTCCCTAATGTTTACATCCGTATCCAGGATCGAGCCACAGACTTGAGTGTGCGAGCTGAATGCGCTACCAATAGAGTTACCAGGCTTCCTCTTTGAACACTCGTTGTATTCGTTTTGATACGCTTCCTGCGCGGAATTTAGACGTGTCTAATAAAGTTACGCTTTTATTGGGGCGATGTCTGCAAAAAAAATCTGCGGGGCGTTTTTCCTCTTCGGCTGGTCAGTTACCTGTTCCTCTTGACTTGGTGTCTGGAAGAAAGAGGTATATATTCTCTTTTTCCCTACTTTATCACCTCTTCTCCCACTCACCTTATCAATCCCTCTCCTCACACTTCTTTCTCTCTCCCTCACTACGACCCTTCCCCTCCTTAACCTTTTCGCTTTCTCTTGCCTCTTATTTTCTCTCATCTTTTCCTCTTATCTTTTCCCTTATCCTTCATCCCGACTCTCACTTAGTGTCGGGAGGAAAATGGAGAACCTCCTCTCTTTCCCCTCTCACGCCCAGCACCCCGATAATGCTTATTTACATATCAGCCTCCTCCATCCGTCTGTTTGTCTCTGAGACTCGGCAGCCTGGGAATTGGCCGGGTTTTGTCAACTTTGGTGGCTGGGCCGGGTCCTGCCTTGAGGACACCCGTTCGATTCCCTCAGCGTGTGTGTGTGTGTGTGTGTGTGTGTGTGTGTGTGTGTGTGTGTGTGTGTGTGTGTGTGTGTGTACACTTACGAGTTGTTTGCCGGGGTTGAGACTCGGCTCCTGGCCCTGCCATCTGGACTATTTTGGTTTCTGGCTTTCTTGAAGCTGTATATTAAGTTCGCTTCATCGCTGTTGTGTTTTTCGATTAAAATAAAGATGATAGTCCTGTTTCTAGTGATATAAGTGTCACAGCTGCTGACTTTCCGAATGTGTTAGAGATATATCACCAGAGCTCCAACAAAAGCACCAAACATAACCACACCAGAGGTTCCACGAAGCGTTTCTTCATACACACATCCACACAGCATCCAGCCTCACTTTCAACCACACAGCACCCTCCTTCTTCAACATACAATCATACAGTGTTATCTTACGTCATACGTCAGAGGCAAACTTTGTTATGTCGCAGATGTCGTTCTCTCCCCTACCACCACAACCTCCTTGATACACACCACGCGCGGCCTGAAGACTTTCCCTTCGTTGGCCTCAGTCTCGTATTCCAAGACATCGACCAGAGGGTAAAGCTTATGCCTCATACGAGATACCTCCCCCCCCCCCTCTCTCTCTCTCTCTCTCACACACACACTCACACACACACACACACACACACACACACACACACACACACACACACACACACACACACACACACACACACACACACACACACACACACACACACAGTCAAACAATCAACGCCTCGTCTCCAGACCGTCGCAGAAGTTAGGCAAATCCTGTCAGAGTTCCTCTACGGTGGTTGATCCAAGACTTTGTTGTGCTGCCTCCCGCTAGCTCATCACCCGTCAAACGCAAATCACCGTCTTGGCTTTGTGAGCTGTCCTCCTTAATCCTCCGCTGCGTTCCACTTGAAGCAAATTCTAGGCTCCATCTATTACTATTCCAAAGCTGATTGCTTTTGGAAACGGTGAGGTCTGATTTGTCCAGCTCGACGATTCCGCTCCTGCAACTTTGACGAGTTTTAGAATCACATATGAATTGATGGAGAATGTTGCATTTTCTGGAAGGTGAAGGAGAAACAGAATAAAAAAAGAGGGAGATAAGTGATGCTTTCGTTTTTGTTTCTATTAAATGTCAACTGTGAGTTTAACTCCCTCTCTTTTCTATTTAAGTGATCTTTACAGTAATAACGTTAGAATTTAGCTAAAAAAAAATTTTGTTAATAAATATTAGCTGTCAATCGGATTGGTGTTGCACTTCGCCAAGCCGGACGTATGTGGATTTGCGGTAGGGCGTCGGCTGATCAATTCGGACATCATGGTCTCGTTTGTCTACAACAGAAGGGAAGTATGCTAGACATGAGGTTAACATCATAAAGAGAAGCCTCGCCACAGCCCGTTGCCCAGCTCAACGGGAACCCCAAATACTGAGGTCTGACGGAAATCAAAAACGTCCAGGTGGAGTCACTGTTCTACCCTGGAAGGATGGTAAACAGATTGCCTGGGACTACTACTGTTCCGCCACGTTGGCGGACACCTTCTAGCCATACTCTGAAGCTGAAGGGGGTGGAGCCGCTAGTTACAGGGAGATCCAGAAGATCCACAAATATGTAGACCTGCCCCCCTGCTATAACTTCATCCCAGTAGGGTCGGAGACCCTTGGAGCTTGGGACAAGTGTGCTCTGAAGTTCTTCAGAGAGCTGGGTGAAGAAAACTTAGTACAGAAACCAAGGATCACAGAGCAGCCAACTTCCTCCTTCAGACACTCAGTGTTGCGATCCAAAGGGTAAATGCCTCCAGCATTCTGGGCACGCAGCCCACCGCCTGGGAGCTGGATGAAATATTTGAGATCTAGACTCTGAACTGTTATTTATGTTCTACTTCCTATTGTATTTTTTGTTAATGTATTTTGTCTTCAAATAAAGTCCACTATATATATATATATATATATATATATATATATATATATATATATATATATATATATATATATATATATATATATATATATATATATATATATATATTATATAATTAGTTAACTGCCTTCTAACGCATTAATTTTCTTAACTGAATTAATATATACAAATAACAAACTGAATTTTCTAGGAATTGTTTAAAAATAATTACTTCACTTAGGTTTTAAATTAAAAAAATATAATTAAATTTATATGTGAAGCAGAACGTTAATGAAGACATTTAGTTTTAATTACATTTAAAAACAATATTATACATTCGAAACGATGATGATTTATTCCGAGTCTGTATTTTTAGTCTAAAAATATTTGCAATGAAATTAAACTGAAAAAAAATTGTATTTAAAATGATAATGGACAATTTTACACACACACACACACACACACACACACACACACACACACACACACACACACACACACACACGGGAACAGTCTATAGTTTTAAGGCGAGGTATGATAGAGCTCATGGAGCAGGGAGAGAGAGGACCTAGTAGCAATCAGCGAAGAGGCGGGGCCAGGAGCTGTGACTCGACCCCTGCAACCACAAATAGGTGAGTACAAATAGGTGAGTACAAACACACACAAAATGGCTGCATGAAGCCTTAAAATATTCCCCACTTTCCAGAAATATTGATCTTGTGTTCAGTGTCCACATCATTATTCCTAAACTGGCGAGACCCAAAAGCCTTTCCTCGGGTCATTGCGTTTTGGAATTTGTCAAAATTTGCTCGGGAAACAAAATATCTTGACATCTCCTCCCTCAGCCTCTCCACCCTAGCTTTACCAGTGTTTCGAGGAAAGGGCCTTGATGCTAGTGAGGGGCTCTTGATCCAAGAAACTGGAGATCATTTCTGCGGATTGAAATTACTACTAATAATAGTAATACTGACGCAATTGATTATTTAAATCTGAACAGTTCATTTTACGAGTCAAGAACTGTATTCCTACTGCAGTTCATTTCGATCTCTAAGGGATATTGCTAATCCCCAGGATGCCCAATACAACAGGTGACAAACACCCAGCCAGTACCTATTTACTAATAGGTCACAGCTTACGTTTGTAAGGAAGTTTGCCTAGTCTTCTTTCTCAGGTATGGAGCTAAACACAACTGAGACCGTAAGTAAGCACTCTAGCTAGTAAACTAGCCACACGAAGCTACTTGTTATACTGAGTCACTGGCTTCACTGTAAAGATATTGTTATAGATAGAGGCGGTCGGGCAGCTTAGGGAAAAGATTGAACAAATATGTGGGTGGGAATAGGTGGTTTGATAAGGACTTGCCTTGTATGGGCTAGTAAACCTTTTACGGGTTACAGTGAGTTACTGATTACACTAAACAACGACTTTAAAACACTTCATATTTACTGTTGAAGCTTCTCCCAGTGATCCCTTAACATCATCCTTAAATAAACTCCAGTTTATTACAATAATCTACAAAAAATAACACCTTAAAAGCACCCAAAGCATTCTCAACACACCTCAGCCTAAATCCCAGCATCTTCAACCCACACCCCAGCATCATCTTCAGTTCCTCCCCCACATACAGTATATTATATACTTGAAACACACACACACACACACACACACACACACACACACACACACACACACACACACACACAGTTGGAGGCTCGAACCTACGAACTAAGACAAAATAAATAAGATTACAGACAAGTCCACGACCATATTGCTTTCAAATTAAGTCCTTGAATTTGTATTGATAAAGCCACTGGAGGGCGAAACGTCTACAATATAGATACCCAGATGTTGCACATATGTGGAATTTTTCATCAATATTTTCAGGTATTCTTAACACCTGCCAACACCCACCAACACCTGCCAACATTCATCAAAAATTTCCAATCTCTGGTCCACCTAGAAGTACTTTTCCAAACTCAAGCAAACTTCTTAACAACAATTCCTTCAAATCAGGACGTAATGTGAATGTTTAGGGCTTTCCCCTTCCTTCCCTCTCCTTCACGATGAAGAGAGAGAGTTTTTCAGTGCCTCTCCCTCTCTAGATTGAAGAGCATGATGTCTCTATGCGACTTCCTCTCCTGATGGAGAGAATGCCACCAGCAATTCCAGCCAGGTACTTTATTTGATATAGTTATATACTAACATGAGTAACTGTATATATATATATATATATATATATATATATATATATATATATATATATATATATATATATATATATATATATATATATATATATATATATATATTTATTTTATTATCACACCGGCCGATTCCCACCAAGGCAGGGTGGCCCGAAAAAGAAAAACTTTCACCATCATTCACTCCATCACTGTCTTGCCAGAAGGGTGCTTTACACTACAGTTTTTAAACTGCAACATTAACACCCCTCCTTCAGAGTGCAGGCACTGTACTTCCCATCTCCAGGACTCAAGTCCGGCCTGCCGGTTTCCCTGAATCCCTTCATAAATGTTACTTTGCTCACACTCCAACAGCACGTCAAGTATTAAAAACCATTTGTCTCCATTCACTCCTATCAAACACGCTCACGCATGCCTGCTGGAAGTCCAAGCCCCTCGCACACAAAACCTCCTTTACCCCCTCCCTCCAACCCTTCCTAGGCCGACCCCTACCCCGCCTTCCTTCCACTACAGACTGATACACTCTTGAAGTCATTCTGTTTCGCTCCATTCTCTCTACATGTCCGAACCACCTCAACAACCCTTCCTCAGCCCTCTGGACAACAGTTTTGGTAATCCCGCACCTCCTCCTAACTTCCAAACTACGAATTCTCTGCATTATATTCACACCACACATTGCCCTCAGACATGACATCTCCACTGCCTCCAGCCTTCTCCTCGCTGCAACATTCATCACCCACGCTTCACACCCATATAAGAGCGTTGGTAAAACTATACTCTCATACATTCCCCTCTTTGCCTCCAAGGACAAAGTTCTTTGTCTCCACAGACTCCTAAGTGCACCACTCACTCTTTTTCCCTCATCAATTCTATGATTCACCTCATCTTTCATAGACCCATCCGCTGACACGTCCACTCCCAAATATCTGAATACGTTCACCTCCTCCATACTCTCTCCCTCCAATCTGATATTCAATCTTTCATCACCTAATCTTTTTGTTATCCTCATAACCTTACTCTTTCCTGTATTCACCTTTAATTTTCTTCTTTTGCACACCCTACCAAATTCATCCACCAATCTCTGCAACTTCTCTTCAGAATCTCCCAAGAGCACAGTGTCATCAGCAAAGAGCAGCTGTGACAACTCCCACTTTGTGTGTGATTCTTTATCTTTTAACTCCACGCCTCTTGCCAAGACCCTCGCATTTACTTCTCTTACAACCCCATCTATAAATATATTAAACAACCACGGTGACATCACACATCCTTGTCTAAGGCCTACTTTTACTGGGAAAAAATTTCCCTCTTTCCTACATACTCTAACTTGAGCCTCACTATCCTCGTAAAAACTCTTCACTGCTTTCAGTAACCTACCTCCTACACCATACACTTGCAACATCTGCCACATTGCCCCCCTATCCACCCTGTCATACGCCTTTTCCAAATCCATAAATGCCACAAAGACCTCTTTAGCCTTATCTAAATACTGTTCACTTATATGTTTCACTGTAAACACCTGGTCCACACACCCCCTACCTTTCCTAAAGCCTCCTTGTTCATCTGCTATCCTATTCTCCGTCTTACTCTTAATTCTTTCAATTATAACTCTACCATACACTTTACCAGGTACACTCAACAGACTTATCCCCCTATAATTTTTGCACTCTCTTTTATCCCCTTTGCCTTTATACAAAGGAACTATGCATGCTCTCTGCCAATCCCTAGGTACCTTACCCTCTTCCATACATTTATTAAACAATTGCACCAACCACTCCAAAACTATATCCCCACCTGCTTTTAACATTTCTATCTTTATCCCATCAATCCCGGCTGCCTTACCCCCTTTCATTTTACCTACTGCCTCACGAACTTCCCCCACACTCACAACTGGCTCTTCCTCACTCCTACAAGATGTTATTCCTCCTTGCCCTATACACGAAATCACAGCTTCCCTATCTTCATCAACATTTAACAATTCCTCAAAATATTCCCTCCATCTTCCCAATACCTCTAACTCTCCATTTAATAACTCTCCTCTCCTATTTTTAACTGACAAATCCATTTGTTCTCTAGGCTTTCTTAACTTGTTAATCTCACTCCAAAACTTTTTCTTATTTTCAACAAAATTTGTTGATAACATCTCACCCACTCTCTCATTTGCTCTCTTTTTACATTGCTTCACCACTCTCTTAACCTCTCTCTTTTTCTCCATATACTCTTCCCTCCTTGCATCACTTCTACTTTGTAAAAACTTCTCATATGCTAACTTTTTCTCCCTTACTACTCTCTTTACATCATCATTCCACCAATCGCTCCTCTTCCCTCCTGCACCCACTTTCCTGTAACCACAAACTTCTGCTGAACACTCTAACACTACATTTTTAAACCTACCCCATACCTCTTCGACCCCATTGCCTATGCTCTCATTAGCCCATCTATCCTCCAATAGCTGTTTATATCTTACCCTAACTGCCTCCTCTTTTAGTTTATAAACCTTCACCTCTCTCTTCCCTGATGCTTCTATTCTCCTTGTATCCCATCTACCTTTTACTCTCAGTGTAGCTACAACTAGAAAGTGATCTGATATATCTGTGGCCCCTCTATAAACATGTACATCCTGAAGTCTACTCAACAGTCTTTTATCTACCAATACATAATCCAACAAACTACTGTCATTTCGCCCTACATCATATCGTGTATACTTATTTATCCTCTTTTTCTTAAAATATGTATTACCTATAACTAAACCCCTTTCTATACAAAGTTCAATCAAAGGGCTCCCATTATCATTTACACCTGGCACCCCAAACTTACCTACCACACCCTCTCTAAAAGTTTCTCCTACTTTAGCATTCAAGTCCCCTACCACAATTACTCTCTCACTTGGTTCAAAGGCTCCTATACATTCACTTAACATCTCCCAAAATCTCTCTCTCTCCTCTGCATTCCTCTCTTCTCCAGGTGCATACACGCTTATTATGACCCACTTCTCGCATCCAACCTTTACTTTAATCCACATAATTCTTGAATTTACACATTCATATTCTCTTTTCTCCTTCCATAACTGATCATTTAACATTACTGCTACCCCTTCCTTTGCTCTAACTCTCTCAGATACTCCAGATTTAATCCCATTTATTTCCCCCCACTGAAACTCTCCTACCCCCTTCAGCTTTGTTTCGCTTAGGGCCAGGACATCCAACTTCTTTTCATTCATAACATCAGCAATCATCTGTTTCTTGTCATCCGCACTACATCCACGCACATTTAAGCAACCCAGTTTTATAAAGTTTTTCTTCTTCTCTTTTTTAGTAATTGTATACAGGAGAAGGGGTTACTAGCCCATTGCTCCCGGCATTTTAGTCGCCTCATACGACACGCATGGCTTACGGAGGAAAGATTCTTTTCCACTTCCCCATGGACAATAGAAGAAATAAAAAAGAACAAGAGCTATTTAGAAAAAGGAGAAAAACCTAGATGTATGTATATATATATATGCATGTGCGTGTCTGTGAAGTGTGACCAAAGTGTAAGTAGGAGTAGCAAGATATCCCTGTTATCTTAGCGTGTTTATGAGACAGAAAAAGAAACCAGCAATCCTACCATCATGCAAAACAATTACAGGTTTTTGTTTCACAGTCATCTGGCAGGACGGTAGTACTTCCCTGGGTGGTTGCTGTCTACCAACCTACTACCTATATATATATATATACCTATATATATATATATACATATATATATATATATACATATATATATATATATTATAACACATCGGCCGCTTCCCACCAAGGTAGGGCGGCCAGAAAAAGAAAATCTTTCATCATTGACTCCATCACTGTCTGGCCAGAGGCGTGCTTACACTACAGTTATAAAACTGCAACATTAACACCCCTCCTTCAGAGTGCAGACACTGTACTTCCCATCTCCAGGACTCAAGTCCAACCTGCCGGTTTCCCTGAATCCCTTGATAAATGTTACCTTGCTCACGCTCCAACAGCACATCAACTCCTAAAAACTATGTGTCTCCATTCACTCCTATCAAATATGCTCACGCATGCTTTCTGGAAGTCCAACCCCTCGCACACAAAACCTCCTTTACCCCCTTCCTCCAACTTTTCCTAGGCCGACCCCTACCCCTCTGTACCAAAAGAACCTTAGAAAACTTACCTAACCTTATTATAACAAGCGCATTTTATTTTAGCCTATATATATATTTATATATATATATTTATATATATATATTTATATATATATATATATATATATATATATATATATATATATATATATATATATATATAATATATATATATAAACTAAAGTGTAATGAAAACTTGTCAATGCTTGATAATAACTCACATGGAGACAGAAACACAGAAGATTAATTCGTCTGTACATTTCGACCCCCTTCTGGGATCCTCTTCAGCAGATACATAAGTGAAATGAGAACAGTAATGTATAGGAACGTTTCACACTTTCCCCTCCCGTCCCTCACCTAACGTACACATTCTTCTCATTCCACGTATGTATCTGCCGAAGAGGATCCCAGTAGAGGATCGAAATATACATACCAATTAATATCAAATACATGCACCTGGTGCCTTAATGGAGGGCGGGCAAAACACGATAGATGTGGATTTAATATCCATAAGGTATGGTAAGGAAGGAGGGAAGGAAGATTGAGAGGGGACAGAGAAACTGAAATAGATGTATAAGAAGAGAGGTAAGTAAATCATGCACAAATAACGGGTTACGACGCTCTTTCACATGTATTATTGTACATAGATATACACACGCTCACCTGAGTGCCTGTGTGGAGTGACTGAAACAGAGATTGTCATGTAAGATTCCTGTCGCTGCAGGGCACCACTGAGCAGGTGGCTGCAGGGCACCACTGAGCAGGTGGCTGCAGGGCACCACTGAGCAGGTGGCTGCAGGGCACCACTGAGCAGGTGGCTGCAGGGCACCACTGAGCAGGTGGCTGCAGGGCACCACTGAGCAGGTGGCTGCAGGACAGGTGGCTGCAGGGCACCACTGAGCAGGTGGCTGCAGGGCACCACTGAGCAGGTGGCTGCAGGGCACCACTGAGCAGGTGGCTGCAGGGCACCACTGAGCAGGTGGCTGCAGGGCACCACTGAGCAGGTGGCTGCAGGACACCACTAAGCAGGTGGCTGCAGGGCACCACTGAGCAGGTGGCTGCAGGGCACCACTGAGCAGGTGGCTGCAGGGCACCACTGAGCAGGTGGCTACAGGGCACCACTGAGCAGGTGGCTGCAGGGCACCACTGAGCAGGTGGCTACAGGGCACCACTGAGCAGGTGGCTGCAGGGCACCACTGAGCAGGTGGCTGCAGGGCACCACTGAGCAGGTGGCTGCAGGGCACCACTGAGCAGGTGGCTGCAGGGCACCACCGAGCAGGTCGCTGCAGGGCACCACTGAGCAGGTGGTTGCAGGGCACCACTGAGCAGGTCGCTGCAGAGCACCACCGAGCAGGTCGCTGCAGAGCACCACCGAGCAGGTCGCTGCAGAGCACCACCGAGCAGGTCGCTGCAGAGCACCACCGAGCAGGTCGCTACAAAGCACCACCGAGCAGGTCATTCTCGGTCAAGCCAAGGATCCTGAGGCACCACCGGCCAGGGTCATGTAATTAAAACCCGCGTCAAGAGTCACTTTCCCCCGACAAAGACGAGACGCCCAACACCTGTCTTCACCCTTTCCTCGCGCAGTTTCATAACTGCGGCTCCTGGCTCTTCTTGCTTCAAGACTCGTCTCTGGCTCCGTGTCAATATCACGGCGAAATTAACCCCCTCATGCCAAGCGTCATTTATTCTCCCTTTATCGCCCCTTTACCGCACGTTCCCCCTTCACAAGGGCATTGTTCCCATCTCTCCTCTTCCTGCTTTTCCATTTTTCCCTTCAACCTCCTTTCTTCTCATTTTCAGTCTTTTCATTTGATTATTTCGTAATATATATCGACTTCTACATCCATTAATAGTTTGTTTACATTCTCTTCCCCCCCACCTTTTTTTTTCTTTCGCATCTACCTGGTTTTTCACCCAATGACTGTATTTTTCCCTTCTTTCTTTCTCTCCTCGTTCATTACATCTCTCTCTCCACTTTCCTCTTCAAGAAATTGCAGCTATATGCTTCTTCAGGAGCTGTATAATCCCTGTGGGTTTAGCGCTTCGCTATGAATAAGGCTTCCGTGATGTCAAGGTTGGATAAATACATGCATGGGTGTGGGTAGGTGTGAGTTGGACCTGACTAGCTTGTGCTACTAGGTCAGATGCCGTGTTTCTCCCTTAATATTATGTGACTGACCTGACTAGGTTAAGGCATTGGCTTAAGCCGGTGGGAGAATTGGACCTACTTCGCATGGGCCAGTAGGCCTCCTGCAGTGTTCCTTCTTTCTTATGTTCTTATATGTTGGCGTGAATCAGGTCAGATAGGATGCTTTCCATACTGGGTTACGAAATTATTTTTTTAATTAGCAGAGGAAGCCTGGCTACCAGAGTAGCGAACGGAGGATCGAGCCTCCACCACTTGCCCTGAATAACTCGTAATATTAATGATATACTGTACTGATCAATAAGATAATTGAGAAGCACTTGAGGTATCTTAGTTACCTGAACGTTTCGCTTCGAAGGTAATATAATTAAGACAGTGTCTCCTTGTCGCCTACAGCGAAACCTCGCAACAATAAACACACCCAGGTGTTGAACAGGAGGCTGAATGACCCACACGGGTTAAGCATTTCTCCTGAATTTATTAAAGGGAAAGCAGAACTGCACTGTATTTAGCAAGTCGTAAGAATGTAGACGATCTTTGGAAGCACTCCGATCCATTAAGCTAAAATGAAAACCTGAGGTAATCAATGCGTTTTCGTGTCTGTAGGACTTTTCGTTTACAAGCGTATTAAAGGTCGCTTCCCTTCAGGTACACTGATATTCACGAAGATCTCTTGATCTAAGGAACTGTTGCTGCCCTTCTCTTCCACTGATCGAACGTGATTATTTTACATTCCCCAGGCGCTGTATGACCTTTACGAGTATAATGAAAAATATAAATTGTGTAAATTATAAATGATAATACTAAAAAGTAATGCCAGTTTTACTGAAAATATTAATTTTAATAATTATCATGGTAATTTTAATAAAAATAATTTTAAATATAATACTAATTTTAATAAAATTAATTTTAATAAATTTTAATTTTAAAAAATAATAATAAATTTAATTTTAATAAATTTTAATTTTAAAAAATATAATATTAATTAATTTTAATATTAATAAATTTAATTTTAATAAATTTTAATTTTAAAAAATATAATATTAATTAATTTTAATATTAATAAATTTAATTTTAATAAATTTTAATTTTAAATTTTTTAATAAATTTAATTTTAATAAATTTTAATTTTAAAAATTTTAAAATTAGTAAATTTAATTTTAATAAATTTTAACTTCAAAAAATTTAATAAATTTAATTTTAAATTTTAACAAATAAAAATACTAAATTTAATTTTAACAAAAATGCTAATTTTATTCAAAATAATATTTTAATAACAGCAATACTTACAAAAATACTAAAGTTTATATCAAATCTCCATCGTAACTTGTAGAGGATGATTTTTTCCCAGCTGTTTCAGAGTCTGGGAAGCCACACAGCAGTCTTGAAGACCACCACGTCGTGGTTCTACGTCGTGGTTCTACGTCGTGGTTCTACGTCGGGGCTCTACGTCGTGGTTCTACGTCGTGGTTCTACGTCGGGGCTCTACGTCGGGGTTCTACGTCGTGGTTCTACGTCGTGGTTCTACTTCGTGGTTCTACGTGGTTTTACGTCGTAGTTATACATCGTGGTTCCACGTCGTAGTTCGACATTGTACTTCTATGTCGTAGTTATACAATGTTTAGCATCTTCAGGACTCATATTAGGGTCCTGGAGTCGATCCCAGCGACGAAAGAGAAACATTGGGCAAATGAGAAACGTTGCTTCTAGTCACCTAAGCAATAAGCAGGTACCTGGCTGATGAGAGTTGCATCCTGGGGAAGGGGATTAAAGGATTCCCAATGGAAATAAGCCATAGTGGCTTTATTGGGGTTAGCCTGGGCTGCTAACCCCTTCGGGTTAATAATCCGAAAGAAATCTTCGTCAGTGTTAATGGGTGCACCTAGAACCCTAGCGTACACAGAAAATGGGGTATGTACACACACACACACACACACACACACACACACACACACACACACACACACACACACACACACACACACACACACACACACATCAACCTGACGACACTGGAGGACAGGAGAGATAGGGGGGACATGATAACGACATACAAAATACTGAGAGGAATTGACAAGGTTGACAAAGACAGGATGTTCCAGAGATTGGACACAGTAACAAGGGGACACAGTTGGAAGTTGAAGACACAGATGAATCACAGGGATGTTAGGAAGTATTTCTTCAGCCACAGAGTAGTCAGTAAGTGGAATAGTTTGGGAAGCGATGTAGTGGAGGCAGGATCCATACATAGCTTTAAGCAGAGGTATGATAAAGCTCACGGCTCAGGGAGAGTGACCTAGAAGTGATCAGTGAAGAGGCGGGGCCAGGAGCTTGGACTCGACCCCCGCAACCTCAACTAGGTGAGTACAACTAGGTGAGTACACACACACACACACACACACACACACACACACACACACACACACACACACACACACACACAATAACGTACGCGCAGACATAGTCACCCCCTCGTTTTGTTTTTTTTTAGAATAAATAAAAATCTGACAAGAAAACCTCAAAACAAAAGACAGACAAAAAAAGCACACATCCACTCCACGTTAGACCTCTTGGAAAAGATTACATCATATCTGGCTGAAAGCGAAGACCTGGTTGAAAGAAAAGAATCCAAGATAGACAGCCACGGCCACAGAGACGCACACAGACGCGCTTATAGACGCAAGCACAGACACGTGCAAACACTCGATATAATTAAAGAGGAGCGTACAATGGGCGGGTCGAGGGGAGGGAAGAGGTCATGTTAAACGTAAATACACATCGCAGGATCTAAACGAAGGTATCTCCCGTAATGAAATTGGAAAGGTGGGACGAACGAAAATATATAGATCTATATTTTTGTAGCCTCCACGTCCTGTCTTCCATTATAGCAACAGCAGGAAGAGCAGGATGATGAGAATAAAGGCCTCTAAAACCGAAGCAGGATGAATAGAAGCAAGTCTTACATGAAAGCAACCGAAACAAGGTGAACAGAAGCAAGTCTTAGATTAAAGTAACTGAAGCAGGGTGAAGAGAAGCAAGTCTTACATTAAAGTAACTGAAGCAGGGTGAAGAGAAGCAAGTCTTACATTAAAGTAACTGAAGCAGGGTGAAGAGAAGCAAGTCTTACATTAAAGTAACTGAAGCAGGGTGAACAGAAGCAAGTCTTACATTAAAGTAACTGAAGCAGGGTGAACAGAAGCAAGTCTTACATTAAAGTAACTGAAGCAGGGTGAAGAGAAGCAAGTCTTACATTAAAGTAACTGAAGCAGGATGAACAGAAGCAAGTCTTACATTAAAGTAACTGAAGTAAGATGAACAAAAACAACTCGTAAATACTTGAACTCCTTCTTACTGTACACATTTGTTCATATTGGTCTCTCGTAAGATTGATTTCTCGTAAGATTCATTTCTCGAGAACAAAGATGCATACTAGAACAAACTTTTTATTGGCCCCACGTTTCGATCCATTTAGATATCTGATAAAAATCTGTACAGGGCGAAACGTTGCCCCATGAAAGTGCCCTCTACGAAGCGACTTTTCTAAACTTATTGGCTTCACAACGACTTCAGATTCAGGAGATTTAATCAAGCAAGGGATAAATTTCACCATCCTTCTTTGTACAGTATCACTAGACTGCATATCCATACAAATGTGACTATGACTAGGAGTGTCTGATCTGTGCCTTTGCTTGATATACTCTCACATAAGAAGGTATGATCCTTCTGTCTCGCTTCTGTTTCTTCTGGCTTGGATTTTGACAGTTTCTAAATAGTAAAGTTTGATCTAGTTGACATGTCCCAGTTGTCTTGATTCTTTATTTCGGTAATTGTCTTCAGTTATTTCTTATTGACATACTGTCTTTGTGGAAATTATTTCATAGATATGACCTGAGTGAAAGAAGTAAATTATATTTTTGGGGGGGTCTTGTGTGTTTTTTTTTTTTACTGAAGACGCTTTGTAATTTCCCTCTTCTGATGTATTTCTGATTTTCTCTGTTCTTTATCTTTATTATTTTTCAGTATAACCAAAAATAAATGTAAACAAAACTGTGTTCTTTCAATATTTTTTTTTCGTATTTCGTGTGTGTTGTGTGTGTGGGGAGGGGGGAGCTGTGGCTTCAGAAGCCGAGTCTTAGCTCCTGGTGCTGCCTCTTCTCGAGTCGCTACTAGGTCCCATCTCTTCCAACAGCCTTATCATACCTCTTGTTAAAGCTGTGTGTGTGTGCGCGCGTGCGTGCGTGTGAGCGTGTGCGTGAGTGCATACATTATGGAGGGTGCGTGAGGTGGCAGGAATAGACCGTAAAGCAGGTTATTGGAGGCACTCTACACCTTCAAGCACTCAGGTAAGGTCCTGCAGACCTACCTACTGACCGACTTCCCATGGTGCAAAGGTCTCCTTTGGCCTTCGTCTCATTTTTTTGCTCGCTTTTTTTTGTGCTGCCTTTTTCTTCATCGGTTTCCATATTTCTTTTTTTTCTTCCTTCTTCCCAAGGTTGCGAAGCTGGTCATTGTATACACGAGTAAGATACTGTGCTCGCCGAGTTGTCTTCACGGGGGTCGACCCTCGGTTCTTGAAACCCGCCTAACTACTGACTATGGAACTGCAGCATGCAAATCCGGTCCAATCTATGTATGGTGTTTTTTCACGCGCGAGTTACCTGGATTGCGTGCAGCCAGCAGTAACACCCTGGATGATCAGGCTCTGATCCACCATGAGGCCTCGTCACAGACCGGGCCGCGGGGTCGTTGACCCCCGGAACTCTCTCCAGGTAAACTCCAGGTACTTCCTCACGCAATACTGTGTGTGATTTTATAGGATTTAAAACTGATTTTATTTCTTAGTGTTTTCTGATGCACTGATTTTAGCGTATTTACATTATGTATGCGTGTTTGTAAGCTTATTTTCCTTTGATAGGAATTAAAAAAATTGGCTACTCTAGCAAATATCTTTGTTGAAATAAGCGAAATATTTAGGAGGATGAAAGGGAATGTAGGGATTGGAGTAAAGAATAAATGGATATGTATAGGGGAAGGAAAAGGAGGGAAGGAAGAAGAAAAAGGGATAAACGACAGAGAGAAGAAGGTAGTAGAGAGAGGAACATGAAGAGTTTTAAATGAATTTAGTTACAGTAGTTTATATATATATATATATATATATATATATATATATATATATATATATATATATATATATATATATATATATATATATATATATATATAGCTTTCACGACTCAGGTTGACCTTTGTTCACAACTCAGGTTCACCATTGTTCACAACTCAGGTTCACCATTGTTCACGACTCAGGTTCACCATTGTTCACAACTCAGGTTCACCATTGTTCACAACTCAGGTTCACCATTGTTCACAACTCAGGTTCACCATTGTTCACAACTCGGGTTCACCATTGTTCACAACCCTCAATGTTTGCTGGTAAAAAAAAATCCTCTTAACATTTTTTTAATGCCGTGAGTAATTTCAAGTGATATAAATCCAATTTTTTTTCGATTTAATATGACTCGAAAATATTCCAGAATATTTACCAAATTAATGACGAGAGTTATTGTTGTGTGTTTTACAATTATTATTATTATTATTATTAAACTTAATTATTTAGTAAATTTTATTATTAATAGGGAAGCGCTAAACCCGTAAGGGTCATGCAACACCTAGGTATAAGGAGTACTAAGTTTTCATCCGAGGGAGAGGAGAGCAGCTCAAACTCCTCGAACCAAGAGACCCTCTGCATCAACCCACATTCTCAAGTTTAATTTTTTTTATTAAAATTCGTCTTATTTCATGATCTAATAGAGAAGTTACTAAAGTAATTATATAGATGTATATTTTTTATTTAATAAGGATTTATAGTGGGTGAAATCTGCAACTGTTGTTAAGCCGGCTTTTATTTCAATAGCATGTGTGTCATACCTGTGTCATACCTGTGTCATACCTGTGTCATACCTGTGTCATACCTGTGTCATACCTGTGTCATACCTGGGTCATACCTGGGTCATACCTTTCTCATGTCTGTGTAATACCTGTCTCATGTCTAATACCTGTCTGATACCTTTCTCATGTCTGTAATACCTGTCTCATACCTGTCTCATGTCTGTGTCATACCTGTGTCATACTTGTTTGATACCTGTCTAATGTCTGTCATTCATGTCTTATACCTGTCAAACGTCTCTTAGCTGTGACAGGTTTCCAGGGTTGTTTTAACGTCGTAGCTCAACCTGAGTCCAAGGCTTCCCTGTTCACCACTTGTTCACCAACCAGACTCTTGATTCTGCAGACCTGCTGATTTCCACCCCTTTCCCCCCATACACGCATTTGATGTTCTATTTCCCGTATTTTGTGGGAAGAAATTGGAAAATTCTAGTTGGGAGATAAATAGCTGATGGAATGATCATCTTGAAGGACCTGTGTGATTCTTGTGATAACTGCCCGTCGTGTGGTGTAATTGTTGTCTTTTGGGTGTTAATTTTTTGGGGAGAGGAAGCCTAGAAAACATTAGCTAATATTACCCCTTCCTATTTACATTTAATACGTGATATATTTTTTATATTCTTTATTTTATGTAGTTTTTATAAGCCTGAGAGAGGGGGGGGGAGGGAGGGAGGGAGGTGTCAGGTGAACATGAGAAAGAGCAGAAAAAGTGAGAATGCCGGTTACTGTCGTAAAACATGAAGATGAAATGGGAAGCCCGTCAGTCTTGAATAGTGAGAATGGTGGTGGTGATGAATTGTGGTAGTCGTAATAACAGTAGTAGCAGCACTAGTGATAGTAGGAGTGGTTGTAAGTAGTAGTGGTGGTGTGATAGTAGTGGTGTGTGAGAGAAGTAGGTGATGGAAAGTGTGATTATGTTCCTATATATATAACGTTTATGTTAGATTTTCCCTACATTACGTTTTCTATAGGGAATGATTTTCTGAACCTCATAATTTAGATAAAACTGCTGGTAGTGCCCTAGGAGTGGGGAGAGAGCCTTCAACTTTTTCTGTTCTTGCTTGACTTGTTATATCAGTGTACGTCGGAGTGAATTAGTTCTCCAAATAACCTGGGTATCTGGTCTTTTCTCTCTCTCTCTCTCTCTCTCTCTCTCTCTGTCTCTCTGTCTCTCTCTCTCTCTCTCTCTCTCCAAATTTTTGCATATCAGAGATTTTACGGCCTTCCTTGCAGTCTATTTCACAGCGAATCATCGATTTCCCTAAAAAGTAGTTCGCAGCTTCAGCGTCAGGTGGGGATAAGTCAGCGTCCTTCTGCAAGTCTATTAAAATCTTATTGAAGGAGGAGAATTATCGGAGAGGTCGTCGAGACGACTTTTATCTCCCCCCTCCCCGGCAACTCAGAAATCGGGATCCTGTTATACGCAGCGACGGATTGTCGTTCTAATTGAGGGTAAGGATGTTGGTTCGAATTCCGGCACTGTGTGAGTGATGGTGATTTTTTTTTTTGGGGGGGGGGGTTGCCCTGCCTCTGTGGGGGGGCCCTAGTGTGTGCAAAAAAAAAAAAAGTTGAAAACCAAAATTCAACATGTTGGGTAAAAGGACAGAGATGCAACTACTGCGACTTTTATTGTGGCAACGTTTCGCTCTCCAGGAGCTTTAACAAGCAAGAATTCTCCTCAAAACAATAAACCCAGCCATCACATAGCTGCTAACACTGCTGCTACTACGACTACGACTACGACTACTACTACTACTACGACTACTACTACTACTACTACTACTACTATTACTACTACTATTACTACTACTATTACTACTACTACTATTACTGCTACTACTATTACTGCTACTATTACTGCTACTATTACTACTACTACTACTACTACTACTACCACTACTACTACTACCACCACTACTACTACCACCATCACTAGTACCCCTACCTCTTCTACCACAAGTAGTAGTAGTAGTAGTACTACTACTACTACTACTACTACCTATAACGATTATATTACGCTTTACTCCTGGAGAGCGAAACGTTGCCACAGTAAAATGTCACATTAGTTGCACTTGTGTCCTTTTACCTAACATATTGTCGGTAATTCCACCAACATTTTTCCAACATTCAACATACACATACTTTTCCACACACTTTGTACATCCAAATTCGTCCCAGGAAAATAGTTTAACAAGTTCGTGAATTTCATAAGTTGGGCGGCAGGAGGCAGCACTTGGTACGCAATATTTTACGCCCTTGTAATGTGTAGTGTTTTGTGTGGTTGGGAATTACGTTATTATGTTTGCGCATGTTCTCGTCTGATTTCTCAGGAGGCAGCCTCGGTTCTTACAGGGAGGCAGCCTCGGTTCTTACAGGGAGGCAGCCTTGGTTTTTACAGGGAGGCAGCCTTGGTTTTTACAGGGAGGCAGCCTTGGTTTTTACAGGGAGGCAGCCTCGGTTCTTACAGGGAGGCAGCCTCGGTTCTTACAGGGAGGCAGCCTCGCCTCTTACAGGGAGGCAGCCTCGCCTCTTACAGGGAGGCAGCCTCGCCTCTTACAGGGAGGCAGCCTCGCCTCTTACAGGGAGGCAGCCTCGGCCTTTACCAGGTGGTAGTCATGGCCCTTATCAGGTAGCTTCAATCTAGTTTGTCTCAAACTCTGGCTTGGAAGCTCGACTCACTGAATCAAGGACCACGAACGTCAATTCCTTGACTCTAGGACCACTATGTATGGCTTCCTGAGTGTACTTCTACGGGGCTTGATTATACTCCTTATCTTTATTCTATTCCCTGACCTTCCTGACAACTTTCATTGCTATCCTTGCAACCCAAATGTGTGTTGGAATATGACCGGGAAACACAACTTTCGTTCCTTCTCTGCAAATATATAGAAAAATTTTTTATGTACACTTCAGGACACTTGTTAGAAGAAACGTTTTCCATAATAAATGTTCAGAACTGTACACATATGTCTTTTTCCACTTGTCAGTATTGCCATTCCATTTTTCAACTTTCACATTGAATAGGGTAGCTGTACACTGCGGGTGTTCTCACAGTGTAACTATCACAGTGTAGACGTATCCTGTTCACGTGTACACTTTACTAAATTTCATTCTCCTTGAATAAATGGGCGTGAAAAGCAGTAAATAAGAGGAATTTAATACGTGGGGTGAATATATACGAGCAGGAAAGGAAACACTAGACGTTTTGCTCCATCTGGTACTCTTATCATTAATGGTCTAAGATGATCCGTAACGTCTAGGTGAGTTCTTTTGTGAATAGTTCATGTCACTGTATTGAGACGAATTTTCATGTCTGTCATCACTGATAAGGTCATTTTTTTCATTGCCAAGGTCATCTACTGAAGGAGAGTTTAAAGTTATTTTTTTTATACTGAATGGCCTTCGTGTGTGGGGGTGAAGGATGGCCTATCAAAGGTAAGTTATGATTGATGTGTTGCATGGTTGACAGTAGCAGTCACCAGCAGTCCTGGAGGAAGGGATAGTGGAAGGGAGGGATAGTGGAAGGGAGGGATAGTGTAAGGGATAGTGGGAGGGAGGGATAGGGGGGAGGGTTAATGCAAGGGATAGTGGGAGAAAGGGATAGTGGGAGGAAGGGAGAATGAGAGGAGGAACTAATCAGAAGAAAGGAAGGGTAGAAGGAGAAAAGGGAGACAGAAGAATGATATGAGAGAAGAAGGAAATAGAGGTTCTGAGAGGAAAGAGAAAGTGTGGGAAAACTAGAAAGAAAATGGGATGATTCAGGACCTGGGAAGCAAGCTGAGGATATGAGGGAAGCTGTGGGTGGAAATAAATGAAAGAACATAGAAAAATGGAAGAGCAAGGGAGGCAAGAGAGAGAGAGAGAGAGAGAGAGAGAGAGAGAGAGAGAGAGAGAGAGAGAGAGAGAGAGAGAGAGAGAGAGAGAGAGAGAGAGAGAGAGAGAGAGAGAGAGAGGGCGAAAAAGGCAGAGGAACTCTGGTGGGAGTGTCACAAAATAGTAGAAGAAAAATAGATGAAAGGCAGTGAATAATTGAGGTAGCAGGTGCGTGTGTTGGAGAGAAATGAGAAAGGAGAGGGAGTGAGACAGAGTGAGGCACTGACTCAAAAAATACTTCATAAATAAAAAAAAAAAAGGTCAAATAAAATTAAGATCTGAAAGAAAATAAAGTTATAAGTTCCATTGAATAGACAAAATTTCTTAAAATTGAAATTCTAGAGGGACAAACAACTGGGTCCATTATTTGCAGCGTTTTGTTCAGACAAACGACTCAAATCACTATGTAGTACAGGATAGTCCTTTGTATGAGTGAAACGTCGTTAGTAAAGGATTCGATTCCACTACATTCGTCTTATAACCAATGTGTGAGTATGAGATACGCTGCAGGCCTGGTCCAGAAACTGGCTCCTGGAGTTCAACCCCACCAAGTGCAAAGTCATGAAGATTAGGGAAGGACAAAGAAAACTGCGGACGGAGTAGTCTAGGAGGCCAGAGACTGCAACCCTCACTCAAAAAAAAGGATCTTGAGGCGAGTATAACACCGAGTACATATCCTGAGACGCACATCAGACAAATAACTTCTGCAGGTTATGGGCGCCTAGTAAACCTACGACTAGCATTCCGACATCTCAATAAGGTAGTGTTCAAGACCCTGTACACCGTGTACATTAAGCCTGTATTGGAGTATGCGGCACCAGTTTGGAACCCACACTTAGCCAAGCACGTAAGGAAATTAGAGAAAGTGCAAAGGTTTGCAACAAGATTAGTCCCGGAGCTAAGGGGCATGTCCTACGAGGACAGACTAAGGGAAATCGACCTGACGACACTGGAGGACAGGAGAGATAGGGGGGATATGATAACGACATATAAAATACTGAGAGGAATCGTCAAGGTGGAGAGACAGGATGTTCCAGAGATGGGACACAGTAACAAGGGGTCACAGTTGGAAGTGGAAGACACAGATGAATCACAGGGATGTTAGGAACTATTTCTTCAGTCACAGAATTGTCAGGAAGTGGAATGGTCTGGGAAGTGATAGAGGCGGCAGGATCCATAAATAGCTTTAAGAACTGGTATGATAAAGCTCGTGGAGCAGGAAGAGTGACCTAGCAGCGACCAGTAAAGAGGCTGGCCCATGAGCTATAAATCGACCCCTGCAACCACATATGAGTACATATAGGCGAGTACACACAAATTCACGAAAAAATTAAACTCCCCAGAGTTCGTAAAAGTAATTATACTTAACTTTCGTTTTATTTAACCAAGTCGGTCGACCTATTACCGTCACCCAGAAATATTTTACAGAATTATTTGGAAGCTAAAAACTCTCTGAAACAATTGGCAGAACGATGATGGTTTTTTTGGGTAGGAAATAATCTGTGTCACACTGTCTACGTTCAAGGTTTTTCTCTTTTGCACCTCTCACCCTATTCTCCTCTCTCCTTGTTCTCCTCTTCCATACCTTACTTTTTCCCATCTTTCTCTAACGTTTGTTTTCTTTTTATCCTCTTCCCGGACGATCCTATCCCGTCCTATGGAAGTCCCTGCTTCATTCTTTCGTTTGTTTCTATTCCCTCCTTTTTCTCGTTTATTCCTTTTTTCTTCCTCTGTCGCATGACACTTCTTTCTGCCCACTGTCTATTAACTTTATTCACTTTCCCTTTATTATGCTCTCTACGTGTACTACTACTTCCCTTCCTGCCTACTTTTCCTCCTCTTCTTCTCATTTCCCTCCACATCTACATTTCATTTCCTCGCTTCTCATTTCTCTCCTAATTCCTTATACTTTCTAACAAAATTTATCACTTCTAACTTTTACGGATTTCAGAGAGAGAGAGAGAGAGAGAGAGAGAGAGAGAGAGAGAGGGAGAAAGAGAGAAAGACATTTAAGTTAAGCGGTTACTTTAAGTTTAAACTTGTCTTGGTGTGACTAACTTGTCCAAACTCCTCCCTTCCTCTCCAACTGATCACTCGCCACACAATTATCACTGCTTCATTGATCTTTAACTTGGGGAGGGAAGTGACAGAATGAAAGGGGAGAGAATGAATGAGGAAGGGAAAGAATAGAAGGGAAGGCGGTTAGAATGAAGGAGAATGGAGACCAAATATCCCTCATCTTTTTAAATCATCTCTCATCTTCCTTTGGCATTCTTCATCTTTCAGCACAGCATTACTTGTTTTTTCGTCTTATCCCT
>NC_091370.1:11773743-11783743 GCF_038502225.1 Cherax quadricarinatus
TGAGTCACTGAGGGTGTCAGGAAGAATTTGTCTTATCAACTCGTTTGATGCAATGGAAGAGGATAGGAAAGCTGGTAGAGCAATCTGGGAGGATCTGCGTACTCCTAGCCCTCCAAGCCTGACCGGAAGTGAGGCTTGCAACCACTGTCCATCGTCAAGGGAAAGATTCAATACACTCTCTAGCATGGCCTTCAGGAGAGAGTCATATTCCTTGAGTTTTGGACTGCTGAAGGCTGGGGAGCATCTCAGAAAATAGGTAAGTTTTGGGGTTGACAGGCACCTGGTGAGTAGGTAGAAGGCATCGTGTGTGTCAATGTCTTTCATCCTGCTTTCCATCGTCCGGAGGTCTGAGACTTTTTTTCCTAGGATCAGATCGATGGCATTGGACCCAAGAGGAGCACCGAGGAGAGTGCTATTGGCTGGATCAATGGCTCGTGCTCCTGGTAAAACGGTACTAATATTCTGGATCAACTGTTGATTGGTAGAAACTATTTCACATTTGGTGGGGTTTAAAGAAAGGCCCAGGCTTTCTCCCATGTCTTTAATTTTACTGATGTCCTCCAGGAGAGATTCTGTTGTGCCAGCTAGGGTACCGTCGTCCAGGAACCAGATATTGAGCTCGCTGGAGAGTGCCTCCGTGACTTCCTTGATGACCAAACAAAATAGAAAGGGGGCGAGAGGGTCCCCCTGTTGCACGCCCTCACACGAGTCAATTTCATGGTCCCCAAACAATAGTTTGGAAGTCACACTATAACACGATTCTATGAAGGGATAAAGGGAAGGGAAGTTTCTATAAACTGCTTGGAGAGCAGCATCCCTTCTGACTGAGTTGAAAGCATTGGCAAAGTCCAATTTGACCAAGGCTTTTTCATAGGACATGTTTTTGATATATACTCGTGCTGCGTGGGCAGCTGCTTCACAGCCCTGTTGAACGCCGAAACCGAGCTGAGTTGGTTTCAGCATTGCAGCAGCCTCTTGGCTCACCCTTCTTGCTGCAGCCTTGGCGACTAGGCGCCGAAGGGTGTTACCCACTGCAATGGGCCTGATTCCGCCATCCTTTTTCCGGAGGGCACACAATGAGGCACCAAAGAAAAAGGGTCTGATGGCCTCTGGGACACCGCCAGCCAGGCACAGGTTGGAAAATTTGGTGAGTTCAGACAGCAGCCTCTCTGAAACCTCACCAAGTGCTGGATTGAGTATTTGTTTTAAGTGTTGAGGCCTTAAACCGGTGAAACCTCCTGCTGAACCCTGTGGAAATGACATAGCAGCTTTATACACATCAGCATCCTGTAAGGTTAGATGTTCTTCGCCTGCTGCAATGTCAGGGAGGTCAATGTTGGTACTGGGAGCCCTGGGTGGATGTTTGTCCTTCAGAGCTTGCGCCGTGCTGACGTCCTTGGGAGCGATGGTATCCTCACTGGTTATAAGTCTCAAAGCTCCAATAGTATTACCCTCTTCTATTTTTTTGCTAATTTGGGCTCTGATTTTTGAGGTGTCGGGTGTCCTGTTGTTGGCATTTGCCCGGCGGGTGTTTGTCGCCCTAGGGGGGAGACGGACGAGGTTGTCATCCCTTGGGAATGCATTTATTGCCCTAATAACATGTGTTGCTAGTGACTTGTCCCTCCTTGGTGGGACAGCCAAACAGGCATTGCCAAAAAGCAGCAAGTTGTGCCAGGATCTGTTGTTTGAAGGAGCATCGTTGACTTTCTTCAGAAGGTCAGTGAATTTGCTAGCAGCTTGAGGGCGAGCTGCTTTGGGGATGTGTGTCAGAGTCCTGGTGGATGTTAATTTGATTGCAGATTTGAGGTCCTCTGTAGAGGTGAAGTCACGGTAGCTGTCAGCCCTGTCTGCTGGGGGAGGCTGTTGGTTGTTCTCATTTGGAGCTCTCCTGGAGCCTAGGCATCTATTGTGTGCACGGATGTTGCCAGATGTGGGATTGAGTGCACATTCCCTGTGGCACACCCGGCAAATGCCTCGTGAACGACAGCTTTGGCTCTGTCGTGAAGATTCCTGGGAACCCGCGACTACTTGTGACATTGCTGATATCGTGGGGGTGGGAGGGCGCCAGCTGTGGGGTGACGGGTGAAGGGCAGCATGGATGCATGGGGGATGAGGGTGGGGGAGTAGCGAGCGGCGGAACTTGTAATTGGTGGGGCACTAAACGGCAACACCCTTGGTCAGGAAGTCATTGGGCCTAGGCTGGGATGAGGGGAGGGGATCTGGGATGGGGGAGGGGGGAGGGAGTGGCCCTGTGTGTTCGCTCAAGACGCACATCACTGACTAACTTTTGCTAATTGTTATACACTTATTGTTCCATTTAGAAAAAAACCCTCGCCATTTGGCACACTAATCACCATGCTCACACTATTAACCGAGGTGTTCTGTTCACCATCCAATGACCATGTCGTGGGCGGCCACTTCCTTCCCCAACCCACGACCCCGGCCGATCAGATGTAAACAAAACCTCCTCCACACTCCACTGCCAGGATCCCCTCACCACCGCTACTTCCCAAATCCCAACATGCACACTGCACTTTCACTGATACAGAAGCAATGGTCCGATGTAGAGGTTTGTCACAACTCTGTGATCTCCGGTCGATACTCACGATGATGTCTGCCGAAACTGGCCCGCGTAAACCATGTTGGTTCCTGGTTTACACACAGAATGTATGGAGCACCACACACTGGCTCCCTCCCTCCACGCCGGCAAGCGCGTATATATATATATATATATATATATATATATATATATATATATATATATATATATTGGGACGAGTAAATTTTGTGATTTTCTCATAATATGTCTTAGTGTTCGGCTAAATTTATGTAGTTTGGATTCTTTTCAGTAGAGTTTGCTACTGACTTCTGGCAACCATCCAACTGTGTTACCCTGCAACTCTCGTCAGTGCTACAACAGCCGTTGTTCCGTATAGGTATTCCCGCAAGCATGATCTGTGAGTGAATGTGGTTTCGCCAAATTCTCTCCTTCAGTTCATGATTACTGTTGAAATTCGTGATAGACGTTACACCTAGGAAGCGTGCTGATATGAGATCAGAAATATCGTCAAAAATTTGAGCTCAACAAAGTCAACTGTTGGTCGGATTCTGAAGAGAGCTGACGACACTGGTGATTGTGGAGTGCTACGTCGAGGAAAACGTGGAAGAAAACGTAAGACAACACCTCTTGATGACAAGATTATCATAAGAAATAGAGTGAAGGATCCCAAGAAAACCAGCAAAGATCTACAGAGAAATTTGACTTCACCTGGTGTAAATGTTGATTCTTCAACTGTTTAAAGGAGGCTTCTTAAAGTTCGCATAGCTGCCAGGAAGCAGGTAAAGAAACAATTATTGACTGCTGCTATGAAGAAAAATGGCTGCGGACGCTCGATCATAAGGGATGGACGACAGATAAATAGAGAAAAGTTATATTTCAAATGAGTTTACTTTTAAATGGGTAGAACAGATTAGAGGCACTGAGACGGAGCAAAACCGTATCTCTTTGGAATGGACACATTCAACAAGCACAAAACACACGGATGATGCTTTTTGGGTTCTACTGTTAAAGGCCCTGACCAGTTTGTTGTTGAGGGGACTATGAGCAGTGAGAAATACAAGGTAATTCTGGCGACTTATTTACTCCTCATTGTGGATAGAGACTTTCCTGATTGAGAAGGCATTTTCCAGAAGATCTTGCTCCATGCCACACTTCCAGAAAAAAATGCCGACATTCTTTGAAAGAGAGTGGGCAAAGCGTTCTAAATTGACCTGGAAATGATTTAAACGCAGGATCGCGAAACAGAACTGTTCAACTGTGGAGGAACTGATTGCTGCTGTCATTAACACGTGGTACCACGACGAAGAACCTGCCAAAATGTTTTCAACATTGGTTGATTCTATGTTAAAGCGTGTACCAATGTTTATGGAAACAAAGGGTAGTCATATCTCTTATTAAATTAGTTATCTATCATATCATTGCAATGTATTTTTCAAATAAACATTAATTTTCCAAATGTCTTTATTACTGGCCAAATTAATATGCACACACTATATATAATCTCTTTGGTTATTAAGAAAGAATTTAATAACTTGTCCATTTCTGGAAAGTGTTTAGATATGAATTGGTAAACCATACAACGGGCGGGGCTTGAACCCGCGGTAGAGTCGTAAAACCCAAGCCTCGCCCGTGGTTTGGTTTGATTGTAATCGTGTCATTACGATTTCGCAAGTCATGTATTGATAATTCACTTAATTCTGTGTTTTTTTTTCATGCAGTCAGTGTGGTCAGAGGTGAGAGGGAAGCGAAAAGAGGTAGTTTTGACTTGATCAGTCAGTCAGTCAGTCTTGGTTGTAGGTGGTCAGTCTCTCGGGCTTTAGAGATTGACTAGATGAAGAAGAGACTGCTGTTTTTACTCTCGTTAACACTCTCGTTCGTCTTCAAAACCAGAGTTGGTCTGTTTTTTTTTCCTCAGTAGATAATCTTGATAGATTGTAAGGTTAATGATCTTTAAGGTTGATAACCTGTAAAAGCCTCTGTGACATGTCTTTCCCATGAAAGTGGATGCCCTTTTCTTCTCCATGTCTCTCTTCTCCTCCATCTCCCTCTAATCCTCCTCACCCGTCATTTCTTTTTTCATCCCTGTTCCTCTTTTCCTCCCTGCACCTCCTCCTCCCACTTCTTGAGATACAAAGACAGAATGTTTGAATAACACAACCTTCTTTGGCTTTATTAAAAATATTCTTTAGTAAAGTAGTTTCCTTGCCAGTTTTACCCTCCAGAAAGTTTTATCATTAAGGTAAACGTTCCCAGGCAAACTTAGGCAGACACTTACTGGCCGAATATTTCACGGAGAGGAGCGTGTGGAGCCCCTGACGCTTGGAGCTCTGAGATCTGGAGCACATTGGTGTGGAGCACATAGGTGTGGACTTGAGGTATGAATAAAAAGGCGCAACATTGGATATGTTTATATGCTGATTCTGTGCCTGGACTAAGTGATTTTGATGTGATGAAGATTAAGGGGATTGGCCTGAAGAGCTGTCTGTGATGGATACGGTATGTTATGAGAGAGAGAAATGCACGAGTGTAATAATAAACACTTGGAGCGTAGGGACATCGATGAAACATTGGCCAGTCTAGGAAAACAAACACGCCATGCTGTTTTCTCGTCATAAAAGTATGATTTTTTATAGGAGAGGGAGATGTATTAGAAAGATTAAAGGGGCGAAAGTGTGAATTCGGAGGCTTGAGGGGAGGGGGAAGTAGTGGGGAGTAAAGATGAAAGAGAAAGAGGGGGAGTTGGAGGAGGAAGGAGAAGAGGTGAGAGGGGGGAGGTGGAAAAGGGGAAGGAGCAAGGAAAGTAAGAGAAAGGAAATGGGAGAGGGAAGATGAGTGTGTGAAAGTATAGAAGGTAGGGTATAGAAACACAGACTGACAGCGCCTGCAAATCTGGCCAGAACAGGAATACTGAAGCTTGAATAAATAGTGGGTGAGATTGGGGCGGATAACAGTCATGTTGGATAGCGTAGAGGCTACCTGCTCTATATGTTATCTGCCGTGTACACGCTATCTACCCTGTACATACAATCTGCCCTGTATATACAATCTGCCCTGTACATACAATCTGCCCTGTATATACAATCTGCCCTGTACATACAATCTGCCCTGTACATACAATCTGCCCTGTACATACAATCTACCCTATACATACAATCTACCCTATATATACAATCTACCCAATACATACTGTACACCAAGTACCTACTATATGCTGTATAGAGGAGGAAAAAAATGGAAAAATAATTAAGCCTCGTATAGAGATTTGACTCAGCTGTTCGTGAAAAGTTTTGGACACTGTTGGCCCCACACTAGTGAACTGATACTGGGATAAAAGTTAAATTCTTTGTCTCAAACACTGATGATAACTGCAGCACGAACCTGGCGTGCACACCTGATCAGGTATTCAGAGAAACTAGAGAACGTTCACATATTGGCAACAAGACAAACCCACAAAGTCACGGAAGAAACTGGTAATGGGATGTCTCTCTCTAGAGCTTAATTCTTGACTTTGGTAAAGCTCTACATAGATATGTAGTCCCAGTAACAGTTTCTTCTCCAAATAGTGGTACTGTTTTCATATTTTATCTAATGTATCTATTACAAAACTGGATTCGAACTCGGAAAACCGATTAATCAGGAGTTATCAATAGAACTGAACAGGATGTTTTGAGTGGAAAAAATGACTCTGGGATACGTGTTATAATATAGAAGATACTTAGAGGACTTAATTGGGAGACAGACTTTTTGAAAGGGTGACAACGAGGGCAAGTATAGATAAACGTTAATGAAAGTTGTACAGGGAAGAAATGGTGGGAGTAAATGTCATACTCATTTTAAAGAACAGGTACGAAAAGGCCCCCCTGGGTCCTGATCATATCTATTTCTGAAACTGTGTGTGTTGTTTTTACTCTATCTCTTCGTCTAGTTGGTTACACTCAACTCCCTAAGACTGATAATTTCCTACTCACTGTGGCTCATCTGCGTGTTTATCTCCTGTCCTCTCACTATGCCCTCTACCTTGCTGATCAATGCAGCTTATTAGTCTTGAAGGCTTCAGTCTGAGTAACCAGCAAGATATATAGAGTATGGCGAGGAAGAAGTGGTGTGAGATATTGCCTTGGTCACTCGCTGCCCCCACTAAACAAGTGAAGTCTTACTAAGCCCACTCTGAAACCTACGCAGGCCGTTATGTATGTGCAACAGATGGGGCAGTCTGAAGTCAACAGATTCATCACGTTGGTACAATGGGTGATTGAGAACGATCAGTTGACAACGAAGCAACCAAGTCAGTATAAGTACTTGGTAGCAATAGAAAATTGTGATATTCACAGAGCTGGTGGAACCAGAAGCAGAGATACTGGTATATACATCTCTTATTGTATGAATGGTGGTGGACTAAAATGAGTAGCAAGATAGAAAGAGTAATAATTTAGTAGGGGTAGTTGTAGCCCATCTTTCCCGTCCAATTCCATTTCTTGTGTAAATCTCTTACTGTTTTTCATTATGATAGGGTATATTTTTCTCCAGATTTCAAGCCGGCAGACCCCGGAAGAAGTGGATGGTGGGGTGCAAGCTTTGTTTGTCCATTCTTGCCTGATACAGTGAGGTAATACATGATAGTCCTTAATGGTTTATAATTTTGGTAGACGTAGATAGGTCCCCCTCAGCAGATAGCCTCGGTGTGGAATTAAGAGTCCACTGCTATCAGTCTTTTCAATGCTCTACCATGTATATCCTCTTGTTCCTATACGATCTTAATACTCTGAAATATTTTAATACTATAAACATATCCTTCTCTGGTCCTCCTTCCTTCTAGCATTGTTTAAATCTGGTCCAAGTCCATCCACTTCAGTTCTGGCACCAGTCTCGAGCTAAACTCTAGATCATCTCTATTTTGTTTGTAAATATGACCACTTGTCTCCACGTTCTTCAAGTTGGTCTTAACGTACAGTAATTGTGTAATGTATTGGATTAATCTTTATTCAGGTTCTTAGATGTTTTTAGGTAGGCTGGTGGTATGTGAGACGCTCAAGTTGCATGATATATATGCATTTCTGATAATTGTTTGGAGAAAGGCTTATCTCCTGACCCGTCTGGTATTGCTCGCTCAGCAGCATCTCTCCTCCCAAGTTATAGTCCTTTTGGGTCTTCTCACTTTCATTGTTTGATTTCCTAGCACCTTTCAGGTCTGAATTCAAGTAATCAACTTCTTGACCAGGTATGTAGTTTTCGTGGTATTCTGTGTGTGTGTGTGTGTGTGTGTGTGTGTGTGTGTGTGTGTGTGTGTGTGTGTGTGTGTGAATGAGTGTATACACATGCGTGCATCAAGCTGCAATGGGGGTGGTAGTGGGTAGCTGAGCGAGATTTCACTGGTAATCTCGTGAAGGGATCAAGAGCAGCCAGCCATGTAGCAGCGTCGTCCTTGGCCGCCACAACCCAGAGAAAGTTTTATCCAGGATGAAAAATTCAGGTGCTTAAACTGGTTACGTGGAGAATTTTTAGCAATGCATATGCGTACACTTTTCAGGACAATAAATACCCCCACAAATATATATTATATATTATTTTTTTTTTTTTATTATCACACCGGCCGATTCCCACCAAGGCAGGGTGGCCCGAACAAGAAAAACTTTCACCATCATTCACTCCATCACTGTCTTGCCAGAAGGGTGCTTTACACTACAGTTTTTAAACTGCAACATTAACACCCCTCCTTCAGAGTGCAGGCACTGTACTTCCCATCTCCAGGACTCAAGTCCGGCCTGCCGGTTTCCCTGAATCCCTTCATAAATGTTACTTTGCTCACACTCCAACAGCACGTCAAGTATTAAAAACCATTTGTCTCCATTCACTCCTATCAAACACGCTCACGCATGCCTGCTGGAAGTCCAAGCCCCTCGCACACAAAACCTCCTTTACCCCCTCCCTCCAACCCTTCCTAGGCCGACCCCTACCCCGCCTTCCTTCCACTACAGACTGATACACTCTTGAAGTCATTCTGTTTCGCTCCATTCTCTCTACATGTCCGAACCACCTCAACAACCCTTCCTCAGCCCTCTGGACAACAGTTTTGGTAATCCCGCACCTCCTCCTAACTTCCAAACTACGAATTCTCTGCATTATATTCACACCACACATTGCCCTCAGACATGACATCTCCACTGCCTCCAGCCTTCTCCTCGCTGCAACATTCATCACCCACGCTTCCCACCCATATAAGAGCGTTGGTAAAACTATACTCTCATACATTCCCCTCTTTGCCTCCAAGGACAAAGTTCTTTGTCTCCACAGACTCCTAAGTGCACCACTCACTCTTTTTCCCTCATCAATTCTATGATTCACCTCATCTTTCATAGACCCATCCGCTGACACGTCCACTCCCAAATATCTGAATACGTTCACCTCCTCCATACTCTCTCCCTCCAATCTGATATTCAATCTTTCATCACCTAATCTTTTTGTTATCCTCATAACCTTACTCTTTCCTGTATTCACCTTTAATTTTCTTCTTTTGCACACCCTACCAAATTCATCCACCAATCTCTGCAACTTCTCTTCAGAATCTCCCAAGAGCACAGTGTCATCAGCAAAGAGCAGCTGTGACAACTCCCACTTTGTGTGTGATTCTTTATCTTTTAACTCCACGCCTCTTGCCAAGACCCTCGCATTTACTTCTCTTACAACCCCATCTATAAATATATTAAACAACCACGGTGACATCACACATCCTTGTCTAAGGCCTACTTTTACTGGGAAAAAATTCCCCTCTTTCCTACATACTCTAACTTGAGCCTCACTATCCTCGTAAAAACTCTTCACTGCTTTCAGTAACCTACCTCCTACACCATACACTTGCAACATCTGCCACATTGCCCCCCTATCCACCCTGTCATACGCCTTTTCCAAATCCATAAATGCCACAAAGACCTCTTTAGCCTTATCTAAATACTGTTCACTTATATGTTTCACTGTAAACACCTGGTCCACACACCCCCTACCTTTCCTAAAGCCTCCTTGTTCATCTGCTATCCTATTCTCCGTCTTACTCTTAATTCTTTCAATTATAACTCTACCATACACTTTACCAGGTACACTCAACAGACTTATCCCCCTATAATTTTTGCACTCTCTTTTATCCCCTTTGCCTTTATACAAAGGAACTATGCATGCTCTCTGCCAATCCCTAGGTACCTTACCCTCTTCCATACATTTATTAAATAATTGCACCAACCACTCCAAAACTATATCCCCACCTGCTTTTAACATTTCTATCTTTATCCCATCAATCCCGGCTGCCTTACCCCCTTTCATTTTACCTACTGCCTCACGAACTTCCCCCACACTCACAACTGACTCTTCCTCACTCCTACAAGATGTTATTCCTCCTTGCCCTATACACGAAATCACAGCTTCCCTATCTTCATCAACATTTAACAATTC
>NC_091370.1:11788339-11795839 GCF_038502225.1 Cherax quadricarinatus
TTTTTCTATTTTTTTCTACCTTAACACATTCCCAAACTCATCCACAAACCCTTTTGCAATTTTTCTTTAGAATCTCCATAAGCACAGTATCATCAGCAAAAATAACTGTGTCAATTCCCATTTTATTTGATTCCCATAATTTAATCCCACCCTCTGAACACCCTAGCATTTACTTTTTACAACCCCATCTATAAATATATTAAACAACCATAGTGACATTACACATCCCTGTCTAAGACCTACTTTTACCGGGAAGTAGTCTCCCTCTCTTCTACACACCCTAACACACACACACACACACACACACACACACACACACACACACACACACACACACACACACACACATATATATATATATATATTATATATATATATATATATATATATATATATATATATATATATATATATATATATATATATATATATATATATATTATAATTACAAAAATGGGTAACAACAGGAAATAGTTTATTGAACCGTGAGAGTAAGAACTTGTACAGTGACAAAGCAAGAGCTGGCGGAGCCTGGGATCAAGACCAGGGACCCTGAAGTAATATCTATGCAAATTTTGCTTCACCTTTCAGGTATGAACGCTCTATGCAAATTATATTAATCGAGAAACGTACAACTGAATACTGTTCCCATCTGTTAATTAAGTACTAATGTTGTGAGAAAATATTATTATTATTATTATTATTAATTTTATTATTAGGAAGCACGAATCCGGTAGGGGTTATTTAGCGCGCGCACTCCAGTGCCTTGATGCAAGGGAAGGGCTCTTGATCCAAGGAAATAGCCCTCCAATCCCCTTCTTCGAAGGAAACATGTCTTCCTTTCCTCAAATGATATATGACTCATACGAATTTAGCTCTTCCTATAAATATAACAGAGTGAGTTGGACTTAACATGGGGGCAGTAGGCCTGCCGTAGTGCTGCTTATCTAATGTCATCTTGTTACGACCCTGACCGTGTTAATGAATTGTCTACACTCATAAAGGATTAGAGAAGGAGTGAAGGAGGGTTTAGAAGGAATTAAAGGAGGATTTAAACGGTGAAGATTAAATTTCGCAATACCGTAATAACACGATTGCAGAGTGGTACTGGCACAACTTACTCGCCATGGGTTCAAACCCCACCCGTTCCGTGTGGTTTATTTTTCCTTCAATATTGTCCGCAGTTCGCCCGCAGGATCGAAGACACCCACAGCGGAGGAGCTGCATCTATCTCGCCTCAGCAAGCAACCCAAAGATCCTGTGTTAAGTCGTACTGTCTCCATATCATGTGGCTATACTGCAGATTTGATGCACTTGGAGGTGGTAAAAAGTCTCAGGTATCTGGCACAATGTGTGTGTCATAGGGCTTATCTCAGTGCCAGGAATATGCTGCCCTGTGTGTGTGTGTATGGGGGAGGGAGGAAGGTTACTTCAATATTTAAGCTGGCAAAGGATGTGTTTTAGCACCCTTGTGTTTTATGGACAATGGAGAGGGTGTGTGCAGGAGGGAGGGAGAGTGTGTACGGAGAGGTATACCACCTTTATGTGATTGGATGACAGCAATACGCTTCGTGAAATGACTCGCATAAAGCCTCATACGGCTTGTTACGTACGGACGTTTTGCAGAACACGCTCTTAAAAAGAGGCTGTTCTGTTCATGCCGGGAGATTCTGAGAGCCGAGAGCATCGTGATTGTGAGCACCAGGCGCCGTCTGTTGTCTCTGTCTGTATCCTCGGTCACATAAAGCTTCGTCTCTAAGATTACCTGGAGGCCTCTTCCTCCCAACGCTGCCAGGCAGACGGCTACTTTGGATCATATTTGGTCATCACTTGGGATGAACAGAGATCCTGTCTCGTTCCTGAAGAAAAAGGAAAAGGGAAAAGGAAGGGGAGAAATTTAGAGATATTTTAAGGAGCAAGAGATATATTTTCCAAGCTTAGGTCCTACAATTAATTCTTTCGGATTATTTCCTCTAGTGATATTTTCTGTCCCTTGTCTTGGTGCAGGTAGACTCCAGGTAGACTGGTCCAGGTAGGCCTCACGTTTTGGGCCACAAGCCGCCGCGATGACAAAAAGAAACATAGACTTGAGTCGTCGGTCCTGATGAATGAAATCGTAATGACGCGATTGCATACAAATGGGTGGGGATTGAACTTACTTGCCGCGAGTTCCATCTCCACTCATACCGTGGTTTGAGAAATATCAACCTTTTCAGTGTTTTGCATTAAGGAGATTCACATAAGTGTGAGAGATCTGTCAAAATAGATTTTTTTCCCTTCCTTACCCTGACCTGGAGGTTGTGTGGTGGGTGTCACGAGACGGTGTCCAGGGACCGGGCTCTTTCGGTGCAAGTTACAGATCACCAAATCTTGTGTTGAATGTAACGTAACTCATTCTGTTATTCTCTCACTTATTCTCTCACTCTTATTCTCTCTTATCCTCTCTCATTTTCTTTGTCACTCTTTTTTTCTCATTCTCTCTCTTGCAGAGGCCTAAAAAATGTTTCCTTGTTTATCCAGTTTCCTCCGTATCTTTACACAAAATATATTGGTGTTAGCGCATCAAAATGCATAATGGTTAATGGGAGAGAGAAACAGACATGTAGACAAGATAAAGGAAGAATGATTATTTCGACCTCCAACTCGGTTATCTAATGAAAAGAACTGTAATGCTGTTTATAGCGATGAAAAATAAGCATCAATTACTTGTACTGAAACAACTGTGAAGAACTATTAGAGCAAACAGGAATTTTTATGCATTTGTGGAGATGTTTTAGGACTAACAAATCTGTAAACTACCATTTAGCATCGTAAGTAAACAATTTAAAGCCACAAATAGCACAAATGTGAGCTCCTTTATGTTGTTATCCAATGACAGGTTGTATACATAGAGACATGTGTATTTAGGATATGTATGATTTGAGTTTGCTTTACTCCATATTTTAAGGATTAAAGTGGACTTGACTGGCAGTTCAGAAGCGATATGTAGGCTTTAATGTCGCTAAATCAATGGGATTTATATGTAGTAAACCATTTAGCCTCTTGTACAGCTGTATTCATATTCATATGTCCTACCGTCCATATGATGGTATATAGTGGACAGTAAACTAGCCGCTTCGTTGGCAAAATCTAATACAATTTAGTGGGCCCTCAACCATGGAGCTAGTAGCCACAGTGGAGTCTGTTATTGTGCAACAAAACAGGTATTACTAATACCACTTAATTAGAAATAGTTATAAATGAGTGGAACAAATAGTCGAACACTTTGATATACGGCGTTCCGCTAATGCGGCGGTTTTTAGTTGTACCCATTGTTCATTCAGCGCCTGTTTCGCTAATCCGGCAGTTTTTCGGCATGAAGCTCTTAGCAACTGGGCATCCACTTAACATTTTCATAATGGAAACTTAAGAGTTTCGGTGGTTTTAAGAATAGGTTGAGTGTGAGTCGAATCTACCTAGTATGGGCTATTAGACCTACTGCAGCGCTCTTCTTACATATGCGTGTGAGGTCTTAGCAATCGCCAAGAGCCTGCCTACGATTAACAGACAGCGGATCGAGCCTACGCGCCTGTTGTATTCTTGGGGTAGCGTTGGGTCTGTGAGGCCCAACGCCAGGGGAGTGGGAGGTAATGGTGTTTGATCGGAGGAATGGGAGGGTGGATACGAAGCACTTGAACGGATTCTGTAAGTATACACACCCCAGTCTCTCCTACCAGACATCACACGTCTCCCTCCTCTAGTAAGGTGTCTGATACTACTGAAGGGATTTTGATTCAATAAATTGTATCTACTCTCCCCAAATCAAAAAACTTATTACCTCTTGTTCCTCAAACGTTGTATGAGCACATAAGTATCTAGCACTTCCCAATACTACTACTACTACTGCTACTACTACTACTACTACTAATGTAATACTGAGCTACGTAATATATCTGCTTCACACAATTACGTTATTCAGTGGAGCAAGGGAGGTTCTCTCTCTCTCTCTCTCTCTCTCTCTCTCTCTCTCTCTCTCTCTGACATACACACACACACACACACACACACATCACTGAATGTTCGCCTTGTATTCAATGAACGTTCACTGAAAGCTCATTTAACGTTTCATAAACACTTGGCGTTCACACCCTGGAAGTACACCAGACATTCAATTTGCCTCCAGGCGCTGCAGTAACAGATCAACTCTCGCTTTCCTTGCTATTACGTTTAACTGCTGTTATTCCTCGCTCTCTGTTGCCTCTACTGCAAGTTGTGTTTTTCATTAAAAAGTTTAGCCGAGGCTGAGTCTAGAGGCAGCTTAGCCGAAGCTGAATCTAGAGGCAGCTTAGCCGAATCTGAGTCTAAAGGCAGCTTAGCCGGACCCAGCATTGAGGGTTAGCGATAGCACGAGCACATTGTGCCGAAGTAGCTGTGATGTGCAAATGTTTTTTTAGTGATAGCACTTAGTATTGAAGGGCAGACGATGAACGTACGCTTGGATGCGACTGAACGAGCATATTGTGGAATTAAGACAGCACATCTTTCCCTGTAAAGTCAACGATGTTAAAATGATGACGAAAAGAATCTTAGTACCGTAAATAAAAGTGGTAAAACACTAGATTGGAATCCAAGCCTGGGAAAATAAGCGTTTTAAACGCTGAAAATCAAACAATCATGTCAAGCAAATTAAACGCTGGAGATGGAACACCAACTTAACTCAGCTTCTATAACTACATACTCTGAAATTATCACACCACCAGCATAGCTCTCCGCCAATAACCACAAACAACCTAACAACCTGTCGGTATTTTATACCATTTTAATGTTCAGCCACAAACATTCAAGACTGTACACCAACATAGTTCTCCTGTAACTAAAGACATTTACAAACTATTACACGTACATACATAAAACTCTCATATTTTAAGATTTAAATGGAGAATGAAAGCGAGAGAAAGAAAGCCAGAGAGCGCATGGAAGCTGAGGGCAAATTGTATCGGAATACGATAAGGCGAGGATCGAACCTTGAGTATATGCAGTCCAGAGGTGCTTTCCAGAACCGGTGCGTGGGTGGACTCTGCCTGCAGGCGGTGCCTATCACGGTAACACCGTGGATGGTGTGCTATCACCGTGTAAACACTTGCCACCCCACGGCCACGCCTTCCCCAATCACCGCTGTATTGCTTTTCAATAGATATTTGATTCTGGGTAAAAAATCCGAGCCCCGAGTCGTGCAGGAGGGTGCGCTAAGCCACTCTGAAACTTTACCATCCACTTATCTCTTATATTCATGGGTAAGCCTTAATTCTGCTGGGTTATAACAATGCATGCTCAAAAGGGATTCTCCGTTCCCCCATCTGGATAGGTTTGTTTGAAGACATATCGCCAACCAGTGGCTTTATCAGTTCAGTACAAAAATGATACGAGATAAGAATAGATGAGGTAATCAGTTCCTCAACCTAGCAGAATTAGACACAGAAGAATGTGGAAGATGAGGCAACTAGTTTCTCCATACGTTTTCAAATGAAGATATTCAGGTGCTGCACATATGTCTTAATCCCTAATCTTTTCTGTATTACTGTAGTGAATCTCTCGCCAGTATCAAGGCACCAAATTAACGTAGGAAAACTGAAGAGGATACAGAGAAGAGCAATAACACCACCATTTCAAAACTGACTCAAAATATTCAGCCTGATTTCTCAGAGACCTCGAGAAAACCTAATACACTAACGTTCAAAATATTAAACAAGTCAGTAATTTTAGGCACGAAAAGCTCACGAAAATGCAGTGATACAATTACACGAAACATTGTGTTAAACTCCATGGCATAAGTTTTAACATAAATATTGGTACGAACATTTCAAATAGACGTTGAACATTACAATAGCATTCACTCCGGAAGTTGTGGGTATCAAATTAATTTAATCATTAAGATACTAATTGGAAGTGCATCTTGCCAATATATACGACTTTACAAGTCTAAGTCCTTCCCGTACAGTGGTCACCAGTATCCTAGTGTTGTCTATTGGGGAGCCCCAAAGCAAAAGCAGATTGTCGGGCCCCTAAATAAGCACCAAGAAAAAAAAATTGGGAGTCCCACAGGAAGAGAATTACGTTTAGGCCTTTCTTTAACTCTTAAGTCGTTCGTAAGTTCCATGTGGCATTTCTAACATGGCATGGCATTTTTCCCTCTTTCTCATGCTGGCAGTGGCTGGAAGGACAGGAGGATGGGAAGAGAGCCTACTGCTTTACTATCATTGCTTCAACTATCTAGAATTAATGAAGATAGAAATAGATAGTCCCTTTCAGCAGATAGCCAAAGTGTGGAATTGAAAGTCTTGTGCTGTCTGCCTTTATCATGTGCTCTCTCTCTCTCTCCCTCTTTCTCTCTCTCTCTCTCTCTCTTCTCTCTCCTCTTTCTCTCTCTTTCTCTCTCTTTCTCTTTCTCTTTCTTTCTCTCTTTCTCTCTCTTTCTCTTTCTCTTTCTCTCTTTCTCTTTCTCTTTCTCTCTCTCTCTCTCTCTCTCTCTCTCTCTCTCTCTCTCTCTCTCTCTCTCTCTCTCTCTCTCTCTCTCTGGGATGTTGAGGTAGGAGTGGGACTGGAAGAAAAATGAATGGGGAGGGGGAAGGGGATGAGGAGTGGGGAGGAAGGAAAGGGTAAAGTGGGGAGGAATGTAGGAAGAAAGAGGAAGACAAGGATGAAGTGTTTGATATATGTGGAAATATATGCTGAGTCTTCCCTTGTCTCTGTTCTTTTGATGTAGAGTTCCTTCCCTCCCTTCGTCCTTTCCTCCTCCCCTCCCTTTTCCTCTCTTTAACTCTCCATCCCTCCACATCCTCCCCTTCCTCTGCTTCCACCTGTCCCTCTTTTGCCTCCTCTTTCCATCAACTTTCATATACGCTTCTACATGCGTCCCCATGTGCGTCTCCCCGTGTGCGTTTCCATGTGCGTCTCCCCATGTGCGTTTCCGTGTGCGTCTCTGATTCCTTTTGAGGGAAGGTGAAGACGGGAAAAACAATTTTATAAACGCTATAAGCACGATCACTGAAGGAGGGCATCTCCATTTATATAGGAGAATAATCTTCCCTCGTTCCCTCTCAATTATCAGCCTCCGTCACTCTCATTCACTCTTTCCTTCTCATTCTCTCATCCAGTTCATCTTGTCTTTCTCACTGTTCCTTTTCAGTTATCCAGTTCCAAGCAGCTCTATATCTCGGATTATTGAACCAAACACGTAGCTCAGACGAGAGAGAGAGAGAGAGAGAGAGAGAGAGAGAGAGAGAGACAGAGAGAAATAAGATTCCTAACGATACTTGCTCATTTTTCCCTCTCATCATTCCTTTCTCTCTCTCTCTCTCTCTCTCTCTCTCTCTCTCTCTCTCTCTCTCTCTCTCTCTCTCTCACACACACACACACACACACACACACACACACACACACACACACACACATGGAGAGCGCTAGATGCGCAGGTTGTTTCGATCGTAGCCTGGAGAATGGGAGGCAATCAGTTTTGATGTA
>NC_091370.1:11800839-11805839 GCF_038502225.1 Cherax quadricarinatus
CTGAGTAAATGTCATCCATCTGACATAAATCTTAAGATATTATTTAGAGGAAGAGATAAGTCCCGAGAGGAAAGCGGTGTCGATGTGTTGAGGATTCTGAAATGTTTCCAGTCACCAAGCTGGAAATGTCTTAGTCCGGGTGTCGTTTTCGTATCAAAATGTTCCTACTTTTGTATTTGAATTACAGTTGGTTAGGTTTCAAGCTTATCGGCTACACCCGGGCCATTAATAAGGCGGCATGTAATGTGTTCACCACCAGTAAAGGTTACATCACTAAAATAGGGAGGTGAAATACACAGTTTTATAATTACAGTCTCCCTGCTTGAGGTAAAAATATGACTCGTGTTATTCCAATTTAAGACTCGTATATATTGTTTTTTTACCGAAGAGAAAAAAATAATGAGGGGGGAGAGAGAGTATTTCTCACTAAGTGTCACAATCAAAATATTGCGAACCTGTTAATGGAACTTTTAGTGTGCTGAAGGTTCATTCCCAGTCTGTTATCTGCAAGATTCGCAAATTATACTGTTTTAAAGCTGGCTTTTACTGCTTTACACAAGAGGCACACCCACGTTTAAAGCGAGAATTAAAACATATTCTTGCCCCAGCAAATACGTTTAGCCGATCATCTGCTCTAGGCAGGAAAATTGGAGTAGGTTGTAGAGAGAGATGACTCTTTGGACTCTAGGTTGGTATGCAGGCCCTCGTCTCCTAGGTTGCCATACATGACAACATGATGAGTAACACTCAAGCAACACCTGCATGTCGTTATTTTGACGACATTTCGCCAACCAGTGCTTTACATAACCAGGTGTTGCACATGTTTTATTCATCAACTTGTAGGTAATGTAATAGCAACAGTATATATATATATATATATATATATATATATATATATATATATATATATATATATATCTATATATATATATATATATATATATATATATATATATAATGTCGTGCCGAATATGTAAAACTGGTCAATTAGCAAGAACTCATTTAAAATTAAGTCCTTTCTAAAATTTTCTCTTATACAGTTAGATATATTTTTTTCATTAATGATAATGTAAAAATTTATAATTTTGCACCAAAAGAATCTTAGAAAACTTACCTAACCTTATTATAACAAGAACAATTTATTTTAGCCTAACACAACTAAATATATTTTAGGTACGTTTACAGTAATTTAATACTAAACAAACACAGTGAAATATATTTTTTTCGTTAGGTTCAGAATGATTTTGGCGAAATTATTGCATACACAAATTTTCACTCGTCTTATATGGCAAGATGAGCGTTGCTATTTAAGCCAAGATCGCAAGTTCTGCCTATTCGGCACGACATATGTATGTATATATATATATATATATATATATATATATATATATATATATATATATACATATATATATATATATATATATATATATATATATATATATATATATATATATATATATATATATATATAGAATATGCAAAAACACCACTGTGAAAGCGGAATTCCAAGCGCATTAGTGACTTCTCACATTATCAAGGAACTATATAATAATGTGGGAAGTCACGAAATCGCTTGGAATTTTGCTATTTCACAATGGTTGTTTTGCATATATATATATATATTTCAATCATTATATTTATATTCCTGCCGTGGGTTTAAAATACTGGCAACAGTGTCATTACATTCCTGTAGTGGTTTTACAGCACTTGTGGGATGGGAAGTAATCAGGTTTGATCTTAGGAAAGGGCGGTTACCTCCCTGTCCTTAGATCAAGAATCCATGCGTCATTCCCACATTTCACTGCTATGCACCAGGCATGCAGTGCCTCATCAAAGTTGCTCTAATGGGGGTAAGAGAAAATCCTGGCCACGAGAGGAGCGCGTTTCTCTCTTAGTGGACTAAGGCTCTAGTATTTACCAGTCCTGGCGCTGAACCTACAAGGGGAAATAACCTGCTTGACTTAGTTATGGCAAACAATGAATCCCTTGTTAATAATTTAGAAATTTCAGAGGAACTGGGTGCTAGCGACCACAAATCAATTACATTTAGCATTGAATGGAAGTACGATAGTAGCGATAACTCAGTAACAGTCCCAGATTTTCGCTTAGCAGATTACGATGGGCTTAGAGAACACTTATCATCTGTTGACTGGGGTAACGAAGTGAGCTATCAATATGACAGTTTTCTGAACACAATACATGCTGCTCAAAGAACGTTTATCCCTTATAAAGAAATTAGATCAAATAGAAATGACCCAAAATGGATGAATAATAGGCTCAAATATCTACTAGGGCATAAGAAAGGAATTTATAGGCGTATCAAAAGAGGTGAGGGTCATCTTATGAATCAGTATATTGACATTAAGAGGGACATTAAAAAGGGGATAAGAAAAGCTAAAAGGGACTATGAAATTAAAGTTGCTAGGGATTCTAAAACTAACCCAAAAAGTTTTTTCCAGGTCTATAGAACAAAAGTTAGAGATAAGATAGGTCCCCTTTAAAAATAACTATGGGCACCTTACTGACAAAGAGAATGAAATGTGCTCGATTTTAAATAATTATTTTCTCTCAGTTTTTACACAGGAAGACACTAACAATATTCCAGTAATTAATTTTTACAGTGGGCTAGAAGAAGATAAATTATGTAACATCACAGTCACTAGTGAGATGGTTGTGAAGCAGATAGACAGACTGAAGCAAAATAAGTCGCCGGGTCCTGATGAGGTTTTTTCAAGGGTTCTTAAGGAATGCAAAATGGAACTCTGTGAACCATTAACTAATATTTTTAATTTATCTCTTCAAACAGGTGTAGTGTCTGATATGTGGAAGATGGCTAATGTAACTCCTATTTTTAAAACAGGGGACAAGTCGTTACCGTCAAATTACCCCCCAATAAGCCTGACCTCAATTGTAGGCAAATTACTAGAGTCAGTTATAGCTGAGATTATAAGAAGCCATCTCGATAAGCATAGCTTGATTAATGATACTCAGCATGGATTCACAAGAGGCCGGTCTTGTCTAACTAATTTATTAACTTTCTTCAGTAAAGCTTTTGAGGCTGTTGACCACAACAAAGAATTTGATATTATTTACTTAGATTTTAGTAAGGCTTTTGATAGAGTTCCGCACCATAGACTGTTAAAGAAAGTGGCAGCTCATGGCATTGGGGGAAAAGTGCTCTCGTGGATCGAGTCATGGCTCACTGACAGGAAGCAGTGTGTGTCCATAAATGGGGTTAAATCCGAGTGGGGATCTGTAACAAGTGGCGTTCCACAGGGATCAGTCTTGGGCCCGTTGTTGTTTATAATATATATCAATGATCTTGATGAGGGAATTACTAGTGATATGAGCAAATTCGCCGATGACACAAAGATAGGTAGGATAATTGATTCAAACGTAGATGTTATGGAACTTCAGGAGGATTTAAACAAACTATTCTTGGTCAGAAAAGTGGCAGATGCAGTTCAATGTAGATAAATGCAAGGTTCTGAAGCTTGGGAGTGCCCATAACCCTAGTACTTATAAGTTAAATGATGTAGAACTTAGCCATACAGATTGCGAAAAGGACTTGGGGGTTATGGTGAGCAGCAACCTTAAACCAAGACAGCAATGCCTAAGCGTACGTAATAAGGCAAATAGATTACTGGGATTTATATCAAGAAGTGTAAGCAACAGAAGTCCAGAGGTCATACTGCAGCTTTATACATCATTAGTAAGGCCTCACCTAGATTATGCAGCTCAGTTCTGGTCTCCGTATTACAAAATGGACATAAATTCGTTAGAAAACATTCAGCGTCGGATGACTAAATTAATACATAGCATTAGAAATCTTCCTTATGAAGAAAGATTGAAGACTCTTAAGTTACATTCACTTGTTAGACGAAGAATGAGGGGAGACCTGATCGAAGTGTATAAGTGGAAGATAGGTATTAATAAAGGGGATATTAATAAGGTCTTGAGGATATCTCTCCAAGAGAGAACCTGCAGTAATGGATATAAATTAGATAAGTTTAGATTTAGAAAGGACATAGGAAAGTATTGGTTTGGAAATAGGGTAGTTGATGAGTGGAACAGTCTACCTAGTTGGGTTATTGAGGCTGGGACTTTGGGTAGTTTCAAATCTATGTTGGATAAGTACATGAGTGGGAGGGGTTGGATTTGAGTGGGACTTTCACATCAGAGCTTATTTCTTGGGTGGCATTGAAAATTGGGTTGGGCAAATGTTTTGTTAGTGGGATGAATTGTAAAGGACCTGCCTAGTATGGGCCAGCAGGCCTCCTGCAGTGTTCCTCCTTTCTTATGTTCTTATGTTCTTATAACCCGAACGGATTTAGCGCGACACGTTAATATATCTCATCCAGTCTACGTCTTGTATGTCTAGCGGAAAAATAAACAGGATCAAAGATTCTGTAGGAAACTATGACTCTTCAAAGTGAAAGTTAGTGATGAGATGACTAAAAAGACTTAATTAGGATTATTTGGACCCCAGAAGATTACTAATAGTATAACTGAGTATAGCCAAGTAGTGACGTTTATTTCTGTTGGGTTCATTCCCCAGGATGCAACCCACAACTGCCGACTAATTGATATCAATTTAATTAGGTGAATAGTGGCAGCAAGTGAATGGAGGCTTGCCATATGTATTGCCACGTTGGGAAATCCATCCTGGGATCTTTCGGTTGAGAGTCTAAAGCTCTGCCGCTAAGATGCAGATTAGGAATATCCTGCAGAGGGAGAAGGGGAAGGGCAGATCCCTCATTACCTTTAGTCCTTCGTGAATTCTTTTAGGGCCTAGATCCTTGGTATATTTTGTTCCACATGCTCTTGAGCTACAGGTCCTTTGGATGGATATAGGGTATTAGCGATAAACTTGTATGATAAATGACTTTGAAAACCGACAAATTGAAGATTGAGACATTTACGCAACATATGGGAATCTTTATTAAGGAAGCGTTTCCCCACACAGTGGCTTTATCAGTCCAGTGCAAAACAGAAAT